>NC_056728.1:603589129-603661875 GCF_019279795.1 Protopterus annectens | reverse complement strand
TATGTGCATGTGTGCATGTGTGCTAACATCATGTACAGATTGTAAAGTGTGTTTCCTGTCTTCCTTCCACAGGTGCTGTGTTAGGCGTGGCTGAGTGTAGCAGGGAACCTGATGTCACCGCCACTAATAGTGGAGATGATGAGACATGTATTGTGGCACAGGAAGGTCTGACAGAGTCATACTGCCAATACATCCCTCATCACCAATAGCCATAGCTAAGGGACAGCATACAGTTGGCATTGACCAGGAGAGTGTGGTACCTATGGCATGTGCATCCCCTCACAGCAGCCATAGCCAGATTACCAGAACGGTACCACATGGGCGGATGTCCAGGGGTTCTCGGGGGAGCGCCACTGGTCGTACTGCCCCTGGAAGACATGCCCACAAAGGTATTACATCCTCCAGTATGTTCCGGGCTGTAATGCAGGCACAGGCACGTATGGAATGGTACACCCGACAGGGACTAAGGGCGCAGAAGGCCCATTACACTGCTATCAATGACAGCATCCGTGAACTTGCCGGTGCCACCCGGAATTACACTGAGGTCATTGTTAGCCATTGGAGGGAGACATTAGATGTCCTCCACAATGTGTTAGCCATGAGCCAGGACCATGCGGGAAGGATGAGAGGCCGACGCAGACGCATGCCAGTAACAGCATCAGCTGGCATTCATTGCAGACAGACCACAGATCACAGCCACTCCTGTAGTGGCAGTACCAGCCCCAGCAATGCTGGGCCTGGCCTGTCCATTGACCGTCCTACTAGACCACGTGCACGTGGCGCTGGCCAGTCCCAGCAGGGACATGGGTCCAGTCATCATACCTCTGCCTCTGATGATAGCACCCAGTCAGGGTTGGTACCTGATACTGCCTGTAACACCCCTGCTAGGCACAGGTACGGTGTCCATGGCTAGAGACAGTGATCTGTACGGCCTATCAGGTATATTCTGTGGCTGTCCCACAACTGCCCATATATGGCAGCCACATGGTGGAGTTGTGTGCATGCAGACACACACACATTTACCATACAACTCACACATACACGCACACATTACATCAACATTGGCCCATGCAGTACTGTTGTCCCTCTGACACACACACACACACACACACACACACAGACATGCCGATTGGATGGGGCAATGTCGGGCTCTGGGAAACCTACAACACACCCTGTGCGTATGATGACACCTGTGCCACCTCCTGTCATCTATCACATTGATGCAGGAATAGGCTAACATGGTTCTGATGCACAGGGTGACATAATAGCAGTGTAGCAATAGTAGCAAGTTGCCAACAGGAAGGTGTACTGATATCCTTGTAGGTATATCTGAGCAAGCATTATGCATCACAGCTCTGATAGTCATTGTAGCATTGTTTACACCAGTGTTAGGTCTGAGTATATATTGTCCATCCATCTGCCACTTAGATGAAGTGTACAGTGTTGACAGCATGTGTTAGTGAGTGGACAGTACGTGTGTGATGTGTGCATTACAAATTAGCAGGTATACATCTGTGAACATGATGTGTGCGCACTGTCTGCATGTACGTGCATAGTGGACACGTGGGATGTGCGACATACCCTGTTCTACACATTGTTAACATCTCATAGTATCTTTTGATGTACAGTATGTATTCTACTACAGATGTGTACTAACATGGGTACACGTGTGTATGACATGGGTTGGCACTATGCTGTGGGTGATACCGTTGATATCTGTCAATGATCTGCAGTCTGGCAGTATACACCACCTCAACAGCATGACTATAACCAATCATTAGATGATGTCCTGACAAATGACTCACAGTTGTAGGGAACTCAGTAACAGTTGGATCCTTCCAGTACTATACTATGACAGTAACCAGTGGTATTGACCGCCACACGTTCCTGGGACCACACCTGTGTGGCATAAAGCCCTCTTCAGTACATGCAAACATACTAGGGATATGTCCATCCACATCTGGTAATGCATGCACTGGCCTACACTGCATTCCCCGGATGGGACACATATCCTACACAAGGGTATCATACAGACAGATACCTGTTGTGCAATACATGCTGTATAGCAGTATGCCGTCTATGGCATGGTCATCCACATTTACTATACGTACTATCCCAACAGTACCACATAGGTGGTAGCCCTGAACACGTATGTTGGGTACCAATGTGTACAGACAGACACGTGTTATGTAATCTATCCCTTGGTATCCACATATCCATAGGTATTGTGGGGGTCCCTCGGTGTTTCACATAACACATTAGGGGCTTGCATGCATATCCACAGGGCTGGTGCACACCTATCATGACTGTCCATTATTGCCAGTTGTTGTGTATGAACATGTCTGACATATACCCCAGCAATTACCCTCACTCACAGTACTCTACAGTATGCGTCATGGATGTGTGTGGCAGGGATGTCCTTGGTCATGGGTCACTACATTGGCTGGTCTTGACGCAGACATACATATGTGGCCTATGATCTGAGAAGCAGCGGCACAATCTGTCGAAGGTTACAAATGTATTCGTGTAGTATGCAGGCTTCACACCTATGTACTGATTGAGGTCACATGTATACAAATCTATTTGACATGCAGATACCTGATGTGTGCAATGCGCATACTGTTTGAAACATATGTCATACTGTAGTAAAAGCAAAGCCCACTCTGCACTGACCACCTGTGACACACACACACTCAGCGTTTGCAGGACTCAAACCCCTACCTGCCTATGTTATGATACTAGTGAGACACGCAGTAACACGACGCGCAATTTGCTTTACTGGGAACATTTTTTTCCAAAGCTCTATTTGTAGGATGCTGACATCATCACACTTGGCAAAGAGATAACCCCTACCTGACTATGTTATGACACTAGTGAGATATGCATTAACACAACACGTGATTTGCTTTACTGGGAGCATTCTTTTCCAAAGCTCTATTTGTAGGATGCTGACATCATCACACTTGGCAAAGAGGGATTCACCACTCCTAATGTATTTCCACAGTCCCCAAAAAGGCCACTTCTCTCAAAGGCAGTCTCACACACACACACACATTCATACTCAGCAAGATTTAAACCCCTACCTACCCATGTTATGTTACTGGAGTGATACGCATTAGCATAGCACGCTATATGCATTATTGGGTGGCTTTTGTTCTCCTTAAATATTTGTAGGATGCTGACATCATCAGACTTTCCAAAGAGGGATGTACCTCTTTTAAAATGTGTTTCCACAGTCTCCAAAAAGGCCACTCCTCTCAAAGGAAATCACACACATAGCATTTGCAGGACTCAAACCCCTATCTGATTATGTTATGGCGCTAGTGAGATACGCATTAACATAACACACTATTTGCTTTACTGGGAGCATTCTTTTCCAAAACTCTATTTGTAGGATGCTGACATCATCACACTTGGCAAAGAGGGATTCACCACTCCCAATGTATTTCCACAGTCTCCAAAAAGGCCACTCTTCGCAAAGGCAGTCTCACGTGCATTCATAGGATTCAAACCCCTACCTAACTATGTTATGCTATTGAAGTGAAACACATTAACACGACATGCTATATGCATTACTGGATGGTTTCTGTTCTCCTTGAATATTTGTAGGATGCTGACATCATCAGACTTTCCAAAGAGGGATTCACCTCTTTTAAAATGTGTTTCCACAGTCTACTCCTCTCAAAGGAAAGCACACACATACACACACCCCCACTTGACGTTTGCAGGACTCAAATCCCTACCTGACTATGTTATGACACTAGTGAGATATGCATTAACATGACATGCTATTTGCTTTATTGGGTGCATTCATTTCAAAAGCTCTATTTGTAAGATGCTGACATCATCACACTTGGCAAAGAGGTATTCACCACTCCTAAACCCCTACCTGACTATGTTATGACACTAGTGAGATATGCATTAACACGATGCGCAATTTGCTTTACTGGGAGCATTCTTTTCCAAAGCTCTATTTGTAGCTGACATCATCACACCTGGCAAAGAGGAATTCACCACTTCCAATGTATTTCCACAGTCTCCAAAAGGCCACTCTTCTCAAAGGCAGTCTCACACGTATTCATAGGATTCAAACCCCTACCTAACTATGTTATGCTTTTGAAGCTAAACACATTAACACAGCATGCTATGTGCATTACTGGATGGTTTCTGTTCTCCTTGAATATTTGTAGGATGCTGACATCATCAGACTTTCCAAAGAGGGATGTACCTCTATTAGAATGTGTTTCCATAGTCTACAAAAAGGCTACTCCTCTCAAAGGAAAGCACACACATACACACACCCCCACTCGATGTTTGCAGGACTCAAATCCCTACTTGACTATGTTATGACACTAGTGAGATACACATTAACATGACACGCTATTTGCTTCACTGGGTGCATTCATTTCAAAAGCTCTATTTGTAGGATGCTGACATCATCACACTTGGCAAAGAGGTATTCACCACTCTTAATGTGTTTCCACAGTTTCCAAAAAAGCCACTCCTCTCAAAGCCAATCTTACACACATGCATACACACACTCAGCAATTGCAGGATTCAAACCCCTACCTAACTATGTTATGACACTAGTGAGATATGCATTAACAAGACGCACTACATGCGTTACTGTGGGGTCTCTGTTCACATGCTATGTTTGTAGGTTGCTGACATCAGACTGGACATGGTTATGTGTGTGCACGTAGTGTTATGCAATCCCACGAATGAACCTTGTGGGTCAGCAGGTGTGAACATCTTGAACAGGAATACACAATTCATACCTGGTGTGATCTATCTGTGGACATATTACCATTCCTTCATATGACAATACATATTCATGCACGGATTGTAGGTTTTGTGGATACCACATGTGTCTGTGATGTTGGTAAAGGGCTATTCAAGGTGTATGTGGGAACTGTGTTGCTCCTGTCAGTGATGTTTGTCCTGGGTGGCTGCCTTGCAAGATATCTAGCAGGTTTGGGGAACATGATGTGCTCATTAACATACCACAGACGTTTGGGTTGTGTGTTTGTCGGTTTACAATATCTCTGTTCCTGACTGCAATCATGATGGACTCCATGGACTAGCATTTCGGACTTCGTAGGCTTATAGGAATATAGTTCCCATGGTGTGCTGTGCACCAACACTTGTGGGGTGTGCCACATGTTGTTGTAACACATTCAACGGTGTAAGATCCTGTAGAGAGTGTGAGGCTTAACAGACTGTTCGGGTGCAGTGTCTGTTTGTCCTGTCGTTCACTTATGACACATATGGGGAAACATTGTTATCCACATGATGGGATTCATTTGGCATTGTGGGGACCAGTTTACACATTCTACATGTGATATCTCCTGGTATGATGTTAGGGGCTTTTGTCACTGGGAGGTGGGTATGTATTTATGGGCCTGTCTGACAGGATGTTGACATTGTCAGTCAGGTACAGTTGACCCTCACTCAGGACATATATGACTGTACAAAGGAGGTGTAATGTTTCTGACTGTACTCCTTTGCAGATTATCTTTCCACAGCAACAACAAACCTGAACACTAAAACCCTGTTATACTCTTTTTCACACTTGACACACTACTGATCCTTTGTGATCAGTTGACAGTGTATGTCATCATCATATCCTGGCATGTCCAAAGGTCGGTTTTGTGTGTACTCTCCAGTCCAGTTGGTGCATATTGGAATTCTGACGCATTGTTACAACTGCCTTATGTACACAGGTAACACTGTTCTCCTACCAACAAACTCAGATATCTGTGAGTGGTGCAACTGTATAGATGGACAGGAGGCTGAGCTCTCCCAAGCCATGACTGGCACAGTCTATCAGGTGGTGAAGGTAACCACACACACCACAAATACAGTCACACATGCACCTATGACAACAGCAAACCATATACATTGACACAATGACATACTTGGAGCATCTAAATGTACTCTGCCTAAGCAGCTGAGACATCCAAAGCAGATACACAAACAACTGCTAACACACAACCATACACACATATCACCACATAGTTCACAAAGTCATTGTGCCACACAGTCACTGCCCTTAGGCCTACACAACACACCTCATACAACTGTATTAGGTGAGTGTAATTGTCGGTCACACTGACATCCCACTCACCAGGCTGAACAAGGTGAAGGTCACTTTGTGCTGTGTGTCGGGTGCCAGGATATGCCACATGACACATGCACTGTTCTCAGTCCACTGCAAGTACAAATATGGCTCCATCATTGAGCATTCCGATGTGTAGACCCTCAGACATTCCTCCCTGGACTACATGACACGAGACATAGAGGGGCTCTCTGATTATGTAGGCTAGGACAGTATGACGCTGACCTTGTGTAGCATCTTACCCTCACCAAGTACTATGTCACAGTATATAGATGACATGATCAGTTTTAACAGTTGCCTAACATATTGTTGTCATTCACAGGAGATCCAGTGTCTGTCAGCCTGGGATTACATGCTCAACATGCCATGTACATTCGCTATGGACACCATGCAGCTGTCACCCCTAGGCTTTCACAGACTGCCTTAGGCTCTTGACACACACATAGTGGCTGTTTGAAGCGAGGGTCAGATGACATAACCACAGCCATAGACATTACAGGGCACAGGAAACGGAGAGTAATGGTGCTCAAAAACTGATGTCTAACCCTCAGAATGCATGCACTCAAGACTCACATCAGTATGGAATCTGTTGATATATGTGCAGTAACAAACACCTGGTTCAGGCTCACAAAAGCACAGCAGCACTAACATGTTTTACGTCATACCATGGTTTTCAGACACAGGACTCAGTCTGGACAACAACAATAGGGGGGATTCCATATACATCATTCATACACACACCTCCAGGTTGGTAGCAGTACACAAAACATTGGGGAACATACATGTGCAACTGAGAGTAGTCAAAACTGCATTTCATTTTGTAGACTGTTACAGACCACACTCCCATACATGGGCACAACAGTCATTATTCCTGGGAACACTGGGGAATGTGAAGGTCTCACCAAATACCATTATATTGTGTGACTTCAAATACACAAACATTAACTGGGTATACTACTTAAGCAGTGACACCCTTGCACAACAGTTGCTAACATTGTTACACTCAAATGCTAGGGCAGACCTGGTCACCACACCCACAGGGGGTTATACATGTGATACCTGATCATTACACACATGGGGACTCTATGTTCCACAACAGAGGTATACCTGTAATTGTTAAGGTCGGAACATACATTCATCTCACTAGACATACATATCCCATACACACACACATCCTATGTGATCTCAGTGACATACTTCTCATGAGCAAACATCACACTTGTACAAACTGAGGTGGTATCCCTCAATGACCCTGGGACAGTGTTAATTATGGCTCAGACAACTACATACTTTGCAAGCACATTCTATGGACAACTACTGGAATTCATGGATCATGCTATCCCAGATAACTACAAGACTCACTCCTCCAAAGGCAGGGGCCCTGTCTAATGGACCACGGCCATTACTGAGCTGTACATGGACAGGAGGAGGCTACTACATTATAAAGCACAATCACAATCTGGAAGGCATCTCTGATCAGTACTATGGTATAGCTACGATCAGTTGTTGATTCATCTAAGGCCCACTTCTAAAGAACACTTGCAACAGACACTGTGGGTAATCACAAGGCCTTATTTAGTTATGTCAGGGACCTGTGTGGGAACTCACAGACATGCTGTGAGTTACTGCATAATTACAAATGATACAGTGAACCCACTGACATTGCGAACATCCTGGACAACAGGTTCAGTGGGAATGTTTCCCCACCATCCCCCCCTGCAGTGCACATGTCCATCACAACAGGGTGTAGCCTCCCTGACATCACAGATGAGCATGTGTGTGCTGCCCTCTCCATAGCAGACAACACAGCATCAGTGGGACCCAATAGTGTCCCAGACTGTGGCATACACGAGATTCATGACAAACGTCACACTCACATTATGTCATTGTTCAATATCACAGTTACTACAGGATGTGTACCCATGGAATGGCATACAGCTACGGTGTACCCACTACACAGTGCTGGTGCCACAAGGGACCCTGGACATTATCACAATATATGCCTAACTATCCTGGTCTGCTATGCTATGGAGTGTATTATCATGGAACACATACACATACATATTGTGAACCTACAGACACTGTATCCTACACAATTTGGTGTTGTTGTGGGCATATCTTGCATCTTGCAGTTGTTTGATGTCTTTAAACAGTTAACAGGTCCATAGACATGCACAGGGTTGTCCACACAGCCTATCTGGAGCTCGCACACCACTTCTACACAATACCCCACTTGGCCTTTACACATTAGATCATGGATTCAATATCTACACATATATCACAATCTGGATTGATAACTGAATCATGGATAGCACACACATGGTCAGTATTGCAGGTGCCATGTCTGACTATACACCAGTTACACGTGGCATCCCACAGGGCTCAGTCCTGGGACCTCTCTTGCTCTGTATATATTTCTGATACATACTGGCTAACACAGGGGGAATATGGATGACCATGTTTGCAGATGGCTGCAAACTGTGTGTCATATTTGACTCCACAGCTCGCACAGGCATCCTTAGAAAGGGTCTCATAGAGATGGCTGACTGGTGCCAGAGCCATGGCCTACAGCTACCTTATTTTAGATGCATAGTCATCACCTTCGGTAGTAACATCATGCACACACATTACCACGTAGCTGATGATACATCACGTACAGTGTGTGTGTGTGGTTTGTGATTTGTGGACATGAATACTTAGTACTCTTGCCTTTAACATTCATGTTGCTAATGTTGGTGGACACACCTTCTATTTAGGCAACCTTATCCCATACAGTTTTACATCCAGATCAGGTGGGGTCATTGTGACCCTGTAGTTATCTGGCACATGCTTGGATACAATGGCCCATTTTGGATGTACCTTACCCAACACCTGCAACAACTGGAATGTACACAGATTTACATACCAAGTGGATCTAGGGACTCACACAGATGGTATGCAGAGTTTGGCTATGGTGACCCCAGCTCTCCTCAGTGGCTTACTGCGTACTTGGATGCAGCCTGTGCCTTTTCTTTGATGCCATGTCCATCACAGCATTGATGGACAGGCTCCACATGAGGATATCAAAGTCCCTTACAGCTACATGCTCCAGGGACAGGTACATGAGCAATTATGTTAATAGGACATGCTGGAGGGGCATATTACCATCACAGAGGCTCCACTCACTCGGGAATGTGATCACAGTACCACATATGCACAGACCCACACTGAACACCTACAGGTGACATCTTCACAGGTAGACGGGTGATCGTATGTTTAGCCCTGGGATATGTTATGGGTCCCTGCTAGACAGAGGCAGAATGAAATGAACATATGTGAGATATCTTGTGTTACCTACTATTGACAGGCACAGTCTACTGATCTAGCATGATTGCAGACTACAAACACACTGTGGCTAGGCTTCTACATACCCTAGGGCAGATAGCCTAGTGTCAACCTCTGAACCTATGCTAATGTTCAGGATGCACATTGTTCAGTGATGGTACTGATTGCAGGTTTTGTTTCTTCTTTGCTTTACCACTTCCTATGAACAACCTAGGTTTCTGCATTACATATTTGATTGTGACAGTATTTCACTATTTTATATTGTGTCTGTTGTCATATCGCTGTGTGCACATGGTGGATTGGTTAATAGTGTGAGGTTCCTGGGTTGACACTTGCAACTGTGGGATATGTGTGGCCCACTGCTGTACTCAAACTTTACCTAAGTGTGTGAGCATGCCTAGTTCAGACTTTCAGTGTTTTGTTGCCTGACATTTGTCTCATAGTTTCAAGTGTGTGAGCATGCCCAGTGTGACCTTGCAGTATGTTGGTGTCTGAGGTCCACTACGTTTGTTGATGTGTGTGAACATTAACAATATTAACATTTATACTATATGTGTGTTGAATATCAGGTTCTATCATTACTGCAGGCCTCACCTTTATGTCTTGACTTGACAGGGATTATGCTATGCATGCAAGGTTTCCATTAGATACTTAGCATTGACTTATCAATATTTTTTCATGCAAGCTGGCCCATTGGCATACTATCATGGTTTAGTGGTTTTGTTCTCTGACTATAGTGCACTGTATCCTGGGTTCGAGGACTGTCACTGCTTCGTATTTTCATACATGGCAGAACAGACTGCTTCAAGAAATGTGAAGCAAATATGAACTTGTTAACCTGCTTTTGATGAACTATACCCACATTTGACCAGACTTGCACAACATTGCTCAATGTTGCCCAACATTGCTGGACAGTGCACAATATTGCTGAACATTGCCTGTAGTTGTGCTACTTAGTGTGTGCAATTCTGTTCACATATACTAAATAGTGGTGAGAGCTGTTTAGCAGTGCTTTATATTGCTTAACACATAGCAATCATGCCTCAGGTGGTGCTGCAGGGCTGCTTGTGTCGGATGCACATTTTACACTCCCTATACATGTTTGTTAACAGGTAGTGTCAAGTTAGGCATCGCTTTTACTATATGTGCGAGTCGGAGAGAGGTATCATTTCCAGGGTTCCTACTGAGCCAGTGCATATGCTATTCGTTGCCTCTTTGCCAAGGCCAAAGCATACTGGGCACGCCTCCTTCTGCCTACTGGGGCAGGCTCAGGTTGTTCCTCCTCTGAGTCATGCTCTGCATGTGATGGCCTTAGCAATGGTGGGGGGCTGTTGTGCCCGGCCCTATGCTTCTCCTGCTGCAGCTGTTTTTGCAGGATCATATTGTGTAGCATAGCACATACCATGACTATTTGGGTACATGTAGTTGGTGAGTACTGCAAGGCTCCAGCAGATGTGTACAGGCACCAGAACCATGGCTTGAGCAGCCCAAACACACGCTCGATTACATTTCATGTTTGTGCGTGTGCCTCATTATGGCGTTCCTGTTCAGGTGTGTGTGCATTTCTGATGGGTGTCATCAGCCACGGCTCAAGTGCATATCCAGCATCCCCCACTAGGTGACCATGAGGGATGTCCCCATTGGCAAATGTCTGGTACAGCTGTGTCAGATGCCAGATATGGGAGTCATGGTAGCTTCCAGGGCAGCCAGCACACACATTCATTATTATGCCCTGGGCATCACACACGACCTGGCAATTGATGGAGGGGTAACCCTTGCGGTTATAGTAGACCCTACCCTGCTCACCGGCTGGTGCTTTGATGCAAATGTGCATGCAGTCTATTGCACCCACTACCTCAGGGTATTCCGCTATTTGCTGGAAGAGATGCATATTGCTGGCCAGTACCTCACGGGAATTGGGGAAATATACATGATCACCGACATGTGCTGCCATGGCATTCAGGAACTGGTGCAGTACCCTAGATGCTGATGCCTGTGAAATCCCCATCATATCACCAGTTGGTCTCTGGAAGGTACCTGTTTCTAATATTCTTAGGCCAACACATACCTTAGTTACCACTGGGATGTGTTCTCCTCTGTTGGTTCTGTGTGTGAGGCGTGGCCTGCACAGCTCAACAATTTGCTGCATGAGGTCTCTGTCCACTCTATAGTGCTCCACTATCTCCAGCTCATGTAGCCCCTGGTAGGTTACCCTAGGCCTGCACACTCTTCTCCGTCTCCTCACTGTGGGTTGCTCAGCAGCAGTTGCATTGTCACCACCCTCAGCATTTTGCATATGTCGCCTTATGACAGCAATGGCAGCCCCTAACATTTCTTTGTCTCAGTGAAGCTTTTTCAGTTTTCACTTCTATTAGCTTACTGCAGTGTTGCAGTGTGTCTGAGAAATACATACTGGAATGTTTTTGGCTGGGTTTTGAGTGCTGGGCTGGGCTAGTGTATTGCCTGTGTAATTGGCTGATTCTGATTGTTTTCACCTGCTAGCTCTGCTAGTACTCCCTGGTTAACTTCCTACTATTTGTTGTGCTTCCTTTTCCCTTTCTGTTTCCTCAGGGGGCAGCACCGTGCAAACAAGTGCAAACATGTGCACACCAGCTCACATGTGAGCACACATGCTTACATGGACTAAAACTTGCTTATTCCTGTTAAAACGCGTGCACACCAGAGCGAACGTGCTTATAGCTGTTTACACAGCCTTACATATGCTTACTCAAGCCTACATGTGCGCACACACGCTTGCACGCACGCACACTGTCTTACTCGGGTTTACTGGCGCGCACATGTGCTCATGCATGCTCAGCAAGAAACTTTGGTGTTATCCACAGCATACACCTTCGATTTCTTGACTTTACCTGGCCTACCTGTTGACATACCTCTTTCACTATTATGTAAATGTAAGCTGATACATGTCACTCTGCTCCAATGAGCTGCACTCCTTTCATACATACCCCACTCGTGATGTTACCTATCTTCTACTCTGTTACTCCCCTTATCCTACTCCTACACTCCACTGACTGTGCTCATTTGCTATGTGAACTTGCGATTCACTATCATAACTCTCATTTGCATAGGATTGCCTACTAATTTATTTATTTATCTCATTTGCATAGGATTGCCTACTAATGCTTAGTTACATCTCTTAGACTGAGCTTCCTCCCTTAGCAACCTCTACTCGGTGGCCATGTTGTCTTCAGCCTGCCATTCCCTTGCATTGTAAATTCATTTTAGCTATGAAATCCACATTTGTAGATCTTAATTATTCATTTTCTGCTTTTTAGGGCACAGCGCGTTTGCGTGGCGCTGCGCTACGGTTAAACCCCGTAGATCGGGATTAAAAAAAAAAAGTTTTTTATTTTTAATTTGCATCACTTCCCATTGGCAATGGCCATATTTTTTGCCATTGGCATGCTTCCTCCTGTGAATGCATGCTTTTTTTACTGCTGACATGGCTCCGTTTTCCTATTTGCAGAACCGTACTCAGTTATCAACTGAGTACATTTCTGCAGATAACACTACTCCTACTCGGGCATGTTCTGGTTTCTTGGATCGCAAATTTACCTCATTTGCATGGCTTTTGCCTGCAGTTTTGGTAATTTGCATATCCCAGCCCTGTCCGTGTAGGACTAGTTTAGAGAGGTCGGTTGCACGCCCCTGCCGGCTGTTCCTGGATTGCTCGGCGGACATGTTGGCTTGCTGGAGTCTTACTCTACTCTTGGACTCTGTGCAAGCCTTCATGAATCTGGCCCTATATTCAGAATTAAAAATAAAAGACTTTTCCCACCAGGCAAGTATTATATTGGTATGTGGGGGCACAACTGGCCCCCATAGCTACCCCCTTCGTCTGATGAAACAATTTAGCACATAAATAAATAAAATTATTCCTTAATATCAATTCCATGAGACACATTATAACATGAAGTTCATCACTAAGAATAGGTCCTTTGTACTCCAAGGCATTATCCAACCAATCTAGGCCTATATACTGGGGAATAACAGAGAACAAGTCTTTTACATCGACTGTGACAAAAATAATGTTGTCATATGATTACTCCAGATCAATGTTTCTAAGGAAGTCCCATGAGTCTTTTAGAATAAAATTCTCCATACCCCAAATAGTTTTTAATCTTTTATCAACATATTTTGCCAAAGGTGCTGATTTAGAACCTTCCGCAGAAACAATATGTCATAGGGGGGGTCAGCTTGGTCCTTGTGGACTTTTGGAATTCCGAATATTGTAGGAATTCTAGGCTATGTCACATTAAATTATTTAATGGTATTGTGATCTATAAGTCCCTCCAGTACTAAATCGTTTATAGCCAAATCTATCTTCCTATAGGCTAAATTGATCTCATTCTTAGAAACCCTTGTATAGGTACTGTGATCATTTAAATATCCATCATTTTTACTTTCATACACCACATTATCCATAATAACTGACCCATCCCCTTGTCGGGTTTCAAAACCCTAATAGTTTTGTCTAACTGAAGTTCTTTCAAAATTTTCCTTTCACCCTTGTCACGATTGTCTCTAAAATACCAAGGGGTAGTAAGTGCTCACCTTAATTCTATTTCAACAACATTCTCAAAGTTTTTTACTTGGGGGTGTAAAGGGGGGTTAAATTCACTTTTGCATTTCAAAGTACCTGACATATGGTCATTCTGTTTATTCTGGAATAATAAAAATAGATTTAACTTCCTAGTGAAAATTTTCAGGTCTAATAATACCTTAGTAAGGTCATTCCTATAATAGGGAATAAATGTAAACCCTCTAGACAATAATTTAAAATGGTCCTTGACCAAATCAACATTACTGTAATTAAATATATTATAATTTAAATAAGTAAAAGTACGGTCTACACACTTAATTTCTTCATCAACCCTATTCGTCATCGTCTCCCCCAACATTACATATTGCCATACTGGTAAATGACTAGTAATGTCTCAAAGAGAGGCATTGATTTTCCTGTTCCTAAACTGGATCAAAAATGCATTCTGTGACAGATAAAGTAGGAAACAGATATCTCAATGTAACCATACTTAACTGTTAATCTTCGGACATCCATTCTTCTGAGGTTAATAGCCTTTGAGCCTAAAATTCTACTTTTGTCCTAGCTGATCAGCACAATACTGATACCTCCTGTCTAAGATAAAAGTATTTTAAAAGTATGCACGCTATTCAAAGCCAGTAGTTAACATATGGGTATTAAAGAAAAAGAGATTTCATTACATTGCTTTGATGAAATGGTAATTATGACTTTTGTCAACTTGGTATGACAAATGTTTTAAGCTAATTGAGTAAAGATAAATGGGGAGGAAAATAATTTATATAACTGCACAAGAATTGTGCTAATATGTACTCCTCTGGATTCTGGACATGTAATTGCTTATACTGCAGGTTGTCAAACATCAAACCAACATTCATCTGTGATCAGACACCCAAAAATTTAAGAAAAAGTTAAGTTGTTTTTGTAGGGGGCAATCACCTCCTCCACCATTACTGTGTGTAGCAAGCCCACACCCCCTAAACTTATATAGACCAACTTCTCAGTCACATAAGTTTGAAGAAGGTAGAACTCACAATAAAAAGAGTATCATTGCCAGCATATCTCGCCAACAATAATTTCATATGAAATTACTCCTATCCACATTGCCTTGGACAATTGTTTGTGAATTTGTAATAGGTTTTGGTTTTCTGACTGGAGTGGGCGATTTGGAATATAGGGGGATAAGGTGGAGGAGAGAGCTGGACAGCTAGAAGCTTTGAAGAGGAATTTATGAGCTGTGGAGAGTTTTAGCAGGTTTAGGTAGTTTGGTAACTCAAGCCATCGAAAATATTTAAGAGAGAGGCAGTGATGGGATAAATATTTGGAGTTGATGGCAAATTTGCTGATTTTATTGTAGCAGGATTCTAACTTGGATTGTAAACCAAGTTGGAGATTGGTGAGCATGGGGGGCACCATATGTGAGCGAGGGGAGAAGGTAGGTGAAGGCTAATGTCTTTCTGGTAGCTGGAGTAAGGAAGTTATTATGTCGATACAAGAGACCTCATTTCTGATGAGTTTTTTTAATAGCGGTATTTATATGGATGTTGAATTTTAGATGATTGTCGATAATGACACCAAGGAGCTTTGTGTGAGATACGATTTCAATGGGGGGGTTGAGTTAGTATAGTGAAGGAGTTATTATCAATGGTGGAAGTTCTGAAAGGAGTAAATATCATTAGTTTGGTTTTGGTCGCGTTTAGGGCAAGGTGGTTGTTCTGCATCCAAGTTTCAGTTTTTGCAAAGGTTAATTGAGTTTTTAATAGTAAGTCAGAGGGGGTGTAAGCAGTACAGATGATAGTGGCGTCATCTGCATACTGAATTACAGTGGAATTTGGAATGGAGAGATGAAAGTTGTTAATGAAAATGTTGAAAAGAAGGGGTCCTAGTACAGATCCTTGGGGTACACCGGTGGTAGTATGTAGGAAGGATGATATAGAGGATTTCCATTTCACAGCTTGGACTCCTTCAGAGAGGTAACTAGAGAACCAAGACAGTGCTGAGGGAGAAATGTTGAGAGAGGAAAGTTGTGATAAGAGTATGGGATGCGAGACAGTGTCGAAGGCTTTGGATAGGTCTAGAAATAAGGAAGATACTAGTTTGCCATTGTCATGGGCCTGGTTGATGGATTCAAGGAAGGATAGAAGAGCTGTAGTGGTACTATGGCCAGGGCGGAAACCATGTTGGGTGGGCGTGAGGAGGTTATTGTGGGTGAGGTGTGACATTAGTTGGGTATGAATACATTTTTCTAGTATTTTTGAGAGTGGGGAGAGAATAGCAATTGGCTTAAAGTTGGTGGTTTCATAGTTTTACCACCCTTGTGGAGTGGAATGATGAATGCCTGTTTCCAGACAGATGGGACGTGGGATTCTTGGATGGACCGGTTTATTAAAATGGAGATAGGTAGGGCTATGCTGTTAGCTGCAAGTTTGAGGAAATAAGGGGATTAGTGATCAGGTGCAGAAGAGCAAGGTTTTAGTTGGGATAGGAGTTTCTCTATGATGCTTGTGGGAACAGGGTTGATTTTGAAGGAGGGTGGATTTTGTATGTTGTCAGAAGGATGTGATAAGGGTGGGGAGAGAGAGCAAGGAGGAAGGTTGGGGAAGGATGTGGTTAATTTAGATATGCAGTCCACAAAGAAGGAGTTGAATAATGTGGCAGTATCAAGTTCAGAGATATTTGGGTTGGGGCAGGGGTTGTCTTTGTTTCCAGGATGGAGGAGAGAGGAGATAGTATTCCAGAATTGTTTAGTGTTAGAGGGGTGTGCTGACTGGAGTTTGATGTAGTAGGATTTACGGTCTCTAGTTATTCATTTTTTTATGGAATTTCAGAGCTGTTTGTATTCTACTAGGGTAGTGGGTATTTTGTGGATGTGGAACTGCTTCCACTTTTTATCCCTTAGTATCATGACTTGTTTAGTTTCTTTGGATAACCAAGGGGATATTTTAGATTTGACTTGTTTGGTTCTAAGAGAAGCATGGTAGTTGAGTAGATTTAGAAAGGCTTCATTGAAGTAGGTGATAGCATTGTTGAGAGGCAGTATTTTTAAGGGATCCAGTTGATTAGGCATAAGCAGTCATTAAATATTTGAGGGTTGAACTTAGAAAGGTTGCAGGTTTGGATGTAATGGTGTTGCTTAAGGAGTAGAGATGGCTGCCAATCTGTAAAGGCAGTTAGGTGGTCACTGATAGGGTCAGTGAGGGTGCCAGAGGATGTTATTAGATTTGGTTGGGATACTAGTATCCGGTCAAGGGCTGAGCCTGATGTTCCATTATTGTTAGGCCTAGTGGGGGCATTAATTATCTGGATAAAATTAAAGAGACTGATTGCATGGGAAGGAGGTTGAGAGGTGATGTTAGCCCAGTTAATGTTTACGTCACCTAGGATATAGGTTTCTTTTTTGAAGGTGGAAGAGAATCAGGAGAGGATATCTTCAAGTATTGTGATGCTATTTTGGCCTGGGGGGAATGTAGATGGTGTCTATGCATATAGTTTTGTGATTATTAATCTTTAGAGATGCTATTGTTAATTCTGATTTAGAGAAAGTAGGGATAGGGTTGGTGTAAGGAGTTACTGTGTAGATGGAGGAGTAAGCTAAGGCTACTCCACCTCCTTTCTTAATGGGTCTGTAATTGCAGATTATTTGGTAGCCAGGTGGAAGTATTTCACTATCAGTTACATGCAGTTATAACCAGGTTTCTGTGATAGCAACAATATCTGGGTGATTATGGAAGAGCCAGGCATGTGAAGTAGGGATTTTGTTGCAAAGGCTTTGCGCATTGATTGTTGTGAAGCAAACTGATTTAGAAGAGAGGGGGTGTGTGGGGGTGGAGACATGGTTGGAAGGAGAGTTGATGGGGCCTGGGTTGGGATGGATATCACCTGACAGAGAGAGGGACGTAAGATGTAGTAATTGTATTAAGAGGTTGATAGTAGACTGGGACTATTTGTAGGGATCTTGGGCTGATTTGTTTGGGTGTGAATGGCAGGGAAATTTGGGTGTTGGTATGGTAGGAAAGATTCTGGGTTTGTAGAGAAGGGTGGTGTGATAGAAATAGAGTTCTTGAGTTATTGAGGAGTAAGGTGATTGGGATTTGAGATGGAAATTGGTTGTATAGTGTGTTAGTGTGATATAATGGGGGTGAGGAAGTTGTGTCAGGTAGGAGAGGGTTATTAAGAATGTTAGTAATATGAAAGTCAGAATAAGAGATGTAGGAGGGGACATAGTGCAGGTGGGTAGGAGTTAGTAATTTAGAGTGATGACGAGGATGATTTATGATTGGGAGAAGGATGAAAATGGGAGGGGGATAGGGATGGTTAAATGTAGAGGTGGTGGAGGTGGGTGGAAATAAGGGGCAGGGAGGGGAGTGGAGTGAGCCCGTAGGGCAAACAGAGTGGGTTCAGACCCCCAACAGAGGTGAGTGCCAAGAAGAATAAAAAGTATCAGTGAGTACAGGTAAGGGTAGGACACTGTTGGAATTTCTGTGCTGTCTGGTATACTGTAATGTGAGTAAGTGGATAGGCAAGAACTAAGAGGATAACACCAAGGGTAGAATACTTTTAGTTATGAGGAAATATTTTATTTTATGCAAAAAAAAAGAAAGAAAGAAAAAAAATCAACCAATGTAAATTTTATTTTTAAAAGGCTAACATAATCCAAAAAGTTAAAGTATCAAAATAGACTGCATAATGTTTTGTATGTTGAGGCCATTTGTTGCTCAGTTGACTGGAAGATATCTTTATAATATGGCTATCTTGGAAATTTAACCTTACTTAAACACTATAAATCCATTAAAACAAGAGGGTAGCAATCCCAGTAAGTATTCCAAAAATAAAACTGGTGCTCCAAGGGACCAGAACTTGTATCCACAAAGTGCTTATTATTTTACAGCTTAAAAACATTTAAAAACAAACTGCTGTTGTAAAAGAATCAAACAGGTTTAGTGCTTTCCTCTTTCAAGTGAATGACATCATCAGAACCATTGCATTTAAACAGCTAGGCTTTTATATCCAAAAACCACACCCTTGATTGAGAACAAACCGTCAAGCCAAGTCCTGCATTTAAAGTTAACATTCACCTTGAATAGATGTGTGTTGTAAATGGTTACAGAATGGGTGCATCATGAACAAAATAGGTAAATAATTAAAAATAATGTACATATATAGAAACTTTGCTTGCAGAAACCATACTACAAAGACAACAAACATGTTCTTATTTAAATTGCATCAACTTATATTTGGACAACCTATATTTTTATTGATCTTTCTTTTAACTCACTGGCAGTTGAGACTGTTTCATTTAAGCATTGTGGCACAGTGGCATTAAATCTCAACTGCTAAAACATTTCTCTGTGTAACAACTTATTCTTCCAGTCCCCACAGTATGCTCCCAAATCAATTTGTTCTACAGAAAAAAAACATAAATTATCAAACCCCATACAGTTGACTGAGTGCCTAGCTAAAGCACTCTTATTGTCATTTCGCTGGATGCTATACACATGCTGGTAAATACTCTTATTAAAAGCATAATTACTTTTGCTAATATAAAAAGCTTGGCATTGTAAGCACACAGCAAAATAAATCACTCTCTCTGTAAAGCAATTAAACCTACTTCCCTTGGCATAATCCCTGATTTTATCATATAGCCACCCTTTATAGTGCCATTAAACATAGCCACATTTATTACATCTTCCACATCTGGAATTTTTAGGGAAATTATACATCCTACATATAGGTTTATTTTCCAAAATACTTTTAAAATTACTCCATCTTTTAAAGGGGAAAGTAGGCTTAACCACATTAAATCTCTGTGCAGCCTCATTACTACTTATAATAAACCATTTTTTTCAAAATGATCTGTTGTATTTCCTTGGCATCAAGTGAGTAATGAAGAATCATGTTAGTACTTAAGTCAAGGGACTGGTGGTTGTTAGCAACAACATCTGGGTTATTGTTAGACCCATGTTTAAAAATAGAACCATAGAACCATATATACTATTTTGTTCACTAAGTTCCACAGTGGTGCAGCGGTAGCATTGTTGCTTCACAGCAAGAGGTTCTCCCATTTGATTCTCAGCTAGTGTGCAGGGAGTGCCTTCTGTGTGGAGTCTGCATGTCCTCCCCGTGGGTCGAGTGGCATTTTGAAAGACATGCGTGAATGGGCGTGTCTTCGTTGAAGGCTGGGCATTGAGCTGGCAACTTGGCACCGTGAAAATCTACTGCCAATCATTAGCAGACCGGAGTTTCGCTGTGGTGACCCCTAACTGGGAAAAGCCGAAAGACAATAACATATACCATTTTGTTCACTCCACACCTGTCCTGCTACCTCATTCACCAGGGCACTAGGGTAATTGCATTCCAAGAACATTCTTTTCAAAACAATACATTTTTCTTAACACCTGTTGTCATTTGATTTCAATCTAGATGCCCTAATAAATTGACTTTTTATAATGCCCTTTTTCTGGAGGTGTGGGTGGCAACTAGAATACACAATATATAGCAATATATATATATATATATATATATATATATATATATATATATATATATATATATATATGGTTTGGCATCAGAAGTTCATTTGAACTCACTTCAGTCGAAGTCCAGAGGGTGAACAGTGACAATGTCAAACCCAATATATATATATCTATATATATATATATATATATATATATATGTATATATACGTGTATATAGATATATATATATATATATATATATATATATATATATAATTATATATATATACTGTGCAGTCGGACATTGGATCCACACTCCGAACCACTTACTGCAACAAATCTGACCAAAGGCAGTCTAAATAGGGGTTAAGGGGCCCAAATTAGAGACCCTTTTAATTATTACCCTTATACCTTCCTCCCCAGCATTATTGTTCTGCCTTGCAACAAAATAATAAGGCCTGCTAAGTCTTGAACCGAGGGCCCTGTAATGTGACCCATAACAGGAGCAGTTCACCTATAAAACCATGCAATTGGACACATGTATTGCACTTACAAGACTGGCCACCTTTGAAGGTATCAGACATTGTATCAGCATGTTTCAGTCAGGTATGATACCTCCTGCTGCCATTTGTGTCAATACACTCACTGTGGCCTATTTGTCTATAATATGAAATACATGGGCATTGTTAAGGCACACAGACTACTTCTGACCACGTATAGATTGCAAACATATGGATATGATAGACACATCAGTACAGAGAACTGTAGAATGGTTTAACCTGGTGCATGTGAGGTAGATGCTGTTACCACACTATATAAAGTAATGGCAATGGGAGATAGTCACTAGCCATGTATGGTATACACATCAAAATGGTATAAGTCACATAAGATATGATCCTCACACAGACACACACACACACACACACACACACACACACACACACACACACACACACACACACACACACACACAAACAGTTGCCAGCATAAGGATTAGAATTCCTGCCTATCTGTATATTCCTACTATGTCAGATGAGCCACAGAGCTTATACATTTCCACCTCTTACAAAGGTACATCTAAGGTGGATGACATCAACAAGACTACTAAATTGGGGTGAAGGGAAGTGTGAAGGGTAGTACACAGGTCAAAAATAGTATAAGCCAGACAGTACATGATTCATATACACACACACACACACACACACACACACACACACACACACACACACACACACACACACACACACTTGCCAGCACTGGGATTAGAACTCCTGCCTATCTAGGTATGTCTACTATTGTGTTACACAGTTACTGCATGTGCTACAGAGCTTACTGAACATTCACATGGCCAAAGCTACTTGTAACTGCACAGCTGTGGTAAAGTATTACAGGTGGCAGACAGTCTGCCTTCTCTTCTACCTGTACAATATGGTAGTTCTTCCTGTCTTGCACTTCAACTAGCATTATGGCTTGGCACTTCACCAGGTTATTGTATCAAGAAGTGTGGCACACCTGGGAGCCATCAGCAGTACTTGTTCATCACAGATGTAGCCCCAGTACTTACTTGTTATATACACGCCTCCTGGCATGTTTTAGGGCAGTTATCTGTGCTTTCACCCATTAACCTGGAGCACTTGTGCATTCTGAGGCACTGTTGCAACTGCCTCATGTACACAGACAACCCTCCCCTTTAAACTCCAAACACTCAGACCTGTGAGGGTTACCCATATACCCATTGTGGACATATTCACTCTCCTGCAAAGACTGGGCTAGCAGGTCATGAGGATATGATCAACACCTTCATCATACCATGTGGAACACATAGCTCACCATGACACCCACTTTGACACCCACTTTGACACCCACAACATACAGTGAAAAGCCACATACCTACCTTCCCATAGGCACTCAATGGACATTTAACCAAACCACACAGACCAGCAAGACAGACACCCACTCAGACACCATGACATGGCACATGCCAAGGGACATATATTTAACCTACACAGTGTGCCCTTCAACCTAAGCTCCTAAGGCTAACCACATTGCACAACACAGTGATCATGGCCAACTCAATACTGAGGCACACAAATATCCCACTCTCTAAGTTGAATATGGAGCAGGTAACAGCCAAATTCTATCACATGCCAGCATCCAACACATGACACAGCCAGTCATGGCACTCCACAACAACTACAAGTATCACTCTGTATCCATGTGGGTGTGAATGACTTGACAAGAGACATGGTTGAACTCTCTGATTATGTGGTCCAGGCAGATGTGACAGTAGCCCTGGCAGTGTACCGCTGTCACCCAGAATGATGTTGCAGTAATATCAACAGATTGACTGCAACATTGGCTTACAAGTTATGTGCCATTCTCAGGAGATCCAGTACCTCTCTGCTTGGATTGACATGATTGACAGAACCCATTGACCTGCCACAGATATCCTACATCTGTCACCGCTGGATTTCCAAGTACTGGCGAAGTGTCTTGCCACCCCTATGATGCCTTATTAGGCAGTGCTCCTAATGTTATTACCACCATAACAGCTACACATGTATGCAATCAGAGGGTCATGCTTCTCAACAGTAGACATCTAACTGTCAGGATGCAGTCACTCATAACAGTCGTTGGAGTGGAGGACACATGTCAGCTATAATGGAGAGGTGGTTCACAGCAGCAGACAGCAGACCTGGAGTATCAGACTATGATGCATTCCATATCTGTCAGCCCCAAACATGAACCACAGCACACCTCCACAGGTGGTGTTGTCTCCATATTCATTAGGCTAGGAACACCTCCAGACTAGTATCCCATTATAATGCACTGGAGATACTTCCAGTAAAACTGCCTTGGGGTAATAGTGCAATCCAGACCATAGCCTGCTATGGGTCCACATCTATGTCCCTAGACTGTCAATGCACATTCCTCAACGCCCTGCCATCTATGATGGTCCAACACAACACTGACATAGTATGAGTCTTCAACTACCCCTCCATCACCTGGGAAAAGTGGCCAAGTGCCAGTACAGTGGCCCAACACATCTGGGAGTCATTATTTCCATTGCCCTAGACCAGCTCATACTGACCCCTGGTAGAGGATGCAACAACCTTGACCTGCGTTGACCACTTAAATATGGGACTGTTGCTCATCCACATATGTCAATCCCTGCATGGTGAGATTCACACAGGCTGTAATCAACATGGAACTCAACATGTCAGCCACACCCTCCACAAAGGTAACCACCTGGCAAAACCTCTCCAAAGCTGGCTTTGCAGCCATGAAAACAGGGGTGGATGTCTTCACTGCACCCATGGCAATGGGAAATAGCTGCATGACTGTGGAATCATGCACACAGGCACTGTACAAACAAGTACATCAATGCATGGTACTAGGAAGAGCCAACCAAACCCAGACACTGTCCTCCAAACACTGGGAGAGAATGAGATGGTTCCCTGCCATTACTAAAGTGTACACCAGAAGGAGGATGCTGTTGCAGAGAAAGGTGATGTCCCATGACTGTTGAACTCCCTTATTAGCCTCAAACACAACTTTGGATCCCACGTGGAATCCCCTACCGGCATCTATGATGGCAGAGATGCAGTAGACACTGACAACAGTCACAACAGCCTTTGATAGTTACATCAAAAACCTCCACAGCATTAAACACAAGTGCTGTGAGTTACTGCACAATGCTAATACCTATCCTGAGACAACAGATATTGGCCACAGTCTTGGCAACATATTCAGTACCAGCTTTACCCCTCTCTCCCCCATTTCCATCATAGGCATCTGTGTGTCACCAGGATGTTGCCCTACAGCAAGATATGGCAGTGTGGTAACACATCCACTATGTCATAGGCAGGGTACAGTATGTGCACAGAAATCCCCGGTCTGTAACACAGTGATTGCATATGCCTCACAGATTATAGAGCTGAGGGTTGTACATAGGTATATGTTGATTTACATCTGTTGTAGAATGGAGAATGGTACGCGTTGTGCTTTGGACACACCTCCGATTGCTAATAACCACAGCCCTGGGGATATTCATCAACCAAACACACTGATATTACTATTCACACACACACACACACACACACACACACACACACACACACACACACACACACACACACACACACACACACACACACACACACTTGCCAGTACTGAGATCCATAAGTTCATTGCTTCATAGGTATGTAGTAGGTGAAGGGGTCTGAATTGCCAGTACTGAGATCCATAGGTTCATTGCTTCACAGGTATGTAGTAGGTGAAGGGGCCTGAAGGCTCTACAAGGCTAGCCCAAGGGAATAACCTGGCATCAGGCCACATGAAAATAGTCCCCAGTGTGGCTCAGGAATATAGTCACTGGAGTGGTCCCCAGGCATGGGTATTGTATTCCCATCCACTCATCCAGATTTCTATTGTGGGTGGCCAGTGATGTGCACTGCTTCACATGTATGTGATTTATATTCCATAACATGAACAGTGTCTGAGTTGTGCACATGTCCCACATGCATGTTCTTTGAAGTGTGGAAGTGTGCTTGAGGTCTCTGGGGCATGTTGTGTGGACAGATTGGTATCTTCAGAAGTAGCATTCCTGACCTCATTTGTTGAGACCAGGCTATGTAACTGAGGTAGTGATTGCACCTACATAGACAGTATGATATGGGGATTCATTGCAGTTATTGGCATCTGTCCATACAGGGCATGTGTATAAGGCATGGTATTCCCTTTGTGGGGTATGTTTGCAGACTCTACAGTTGTTGCAGGCGTCCAGTGGGGAACATGGCAAAAGGGCCACTGTACACATTGATTGGGCTACTGAGGGGATGGAACAGGGTGCCGTGTCCTTTTACTTGCTGGATAACACACAGTCAGGAGATGTAACACATCAAAGTACTTTCTGATGTCAGTGGCACTGTTGTGGTTGACAGGTATGTAGTACACTGGAATCACACTGCGGGTACTATCTGTGAGACAATTTGCAGGAGACCTACCAATATAGTGGTTGCTGCCTAGCCAAGTGTGTTTGTGTATGATCCATGGGGTGGAGAGTGGTCTCTGAGTATTAAAAGTGTTGCCTATACTGTTCACTAATCCATACTGTCACATAGTCATTGCATATGGCACTAGACATTTAGGACTGTGGATTGTCTACACCAACCTCTATGGTGTTTGGCAACTGTTGGCCTTGTAATGTGGACATTGGGGCATATACTAGGTCCTCAGTATAATAATTTAGTAAAAAATGTTCCCCAACTGATCCTGTTATTACACAATCACACCAACACCCACACAGGATACTGATGACAGACACATACTTGCCAGTACTGAGTTTTGAACCCCTACCTAGCTATGTATTGCTACTAAAGTATTATGAATTTATCACACGTACCACAGAGCTTATCAGATGTATGTTGTCCCAAGGTACTTCTAAGGTGAGGAACATCACCAGCCTTTGAAAATACAGGCATTAGGTGATGTAGTGGGTGAGAGATTTCACAAAATATTTTACCCTGCGCGCACATTTACATTTGCCAGGAGTGAGGTTTAAACCTCTAACTATGTTTTTAGATGATTATGTTACACATTTACCACATGCACCACTCACCTTACATGTCTTAGGGTTTCCAAAAGGTACTTCTAAGGTCATCTGCAGGACTGCTAAAGTCAGGCACTGAGAAGTGCACTGGGTGTAAATGAAGCCAAAATCTTTAAGGTACGAACATATATATGTACACACACACAAGCACTTACCAGGAATGAGATTCAAACTCCTACCTATGGTAGTTATTGCTACTACATTGTTCTGCATTATCACATTAACACTAAAGCAGATGCCCTATGCTGACCACCTTAAAAAACTCCATCTATACTCTGTCACATATCGTCTACTAAGAGGCGATCTCTGCTTAACGTACAAGGCCATGTCAAACCCAGAGCTGTTGGATGTGCTGCACTTAAAGAAATACCAATCCCTCAGAGCCACACTTGTCATCACAATAAACAAAACATGCTGGAGGGATAAGTTCCTGATGCAGAGACTCCCCAGACTCTGGAATAGACTGCCCATACATGTCAAGTAGAGTGCCTCTTTGGCCCTCTTCAAAAGGAACCTTGACTATTGGATGGGAGAAAGGAAATTCACCCCGGTTATCACGTCAGTTGCTCTGCTAGACAGGGGTCCAGGGAAGTAACTAGTGTGGGAAGAAATAGCCAGGGAATTGTTATGACTAGGCTTGTATAGGCCCTAGGGCCGATAGCCTAGTACTAACCTTTGAACCTATGAACCTATGAACATGTGCCAGAAAGAGTATAGGTAGAACACTAGCAGCAAAAACAGCCACAGAGGTTCCAAACACGGCAAATGCGATCTTTGCTTTGTTTTGTTGATTCTTTTATTCTAAAAAGTACAAACAGGTAAGCGCTTTCACAGATAACAAACTCCACTTCCTCAGACCATGTTAAACACAATGTAACAGATGACTATTTAAATGTTACAGCAGCCAATCAAGTACAAGTCTAGAAGGAAGGAAAGGTCAGTACAATTAAATTACATACTGTAGTGCAAAATAGACTTGCTTTGTGCTGGCAATTGAAAGCAGCTCACATCCACAATGTTAAACACTATCAAACTATTGCAGCCTTAAAAATACAACATATATACATGCATAAAAACAGTATTTGTTGTGAATTTTCTGCTGTCCCATATAGCTGTCTGCTGCTATCCCATTCAGCCACCCAATTCCCTTGCATGCTTGCATCCATATCATACATACAAGTATGAGGACATACTACTCCATTCAGTAATTGATAGGAAGGGTGACTTACCTGGTTGCCAGTATTTAGGATGGTGCTGGAGGGCCAACTATGTTAGATGCACATAGTACACTCCTTATACATGGTAGAGCACAGGTAGTGTCATGTTTGGCATCCCTTTTACTGTATGTGCGAGTCGGAGACAGGTATCAGTCCCTGGGTCCCTAAAGTGTCAGAGTGTGTGCTATGCGTTGCCTCTTTGCCAAGGCCTGGACATACTGGGCATGTCTCCTTCTGCCTACAGGGGCAGGCTCATGATGTTCCTACTCCGATTCCCTTTATGCCTGTGCTGGCCTTGGCTATGGTGGGGAACTGTGTGGCCCTGCCCCGTGCTGTTCCTGCTGCAGCTGTTTCCGCAGGATCATATTGTGTAGCATGGCAAATACCATGAACATTTGTGTGCATGTACTGGAGACTACTGCAAGGCTTCACCGGATATATCAGGGCAGTGGAACTATGACTTGAGCATCACAAACCCATGCTCTACAATAATACTGGTTTGTGGGTGTGCCTCATTATGGTGTTCTTGTTTGGGTGTGTGTGCATTTCTGATGAGTGTCATCAGCCACGGCTTCAGTGCATAGCCAGCATCCTCCACTGGATGGCCATATGGGATGTCCTCACTGGCAAACACCTGATACAGCTGTGAGCAATGCCAGATGTGGGAGTCATGATAGCTTCCTGGGCTGCCAGCACACACATTCATGATAATGGCCTGGGCATCACAAATGACCTGGCAGTTGATGGAGGGGAAGCCCTTGGGGTTTATGTAGACCCTACCCTGCTCACTGGGTGGTGCTCTAATGTGGATGTGCCTGCAGTCTATAGCACTAGCTACCTCAGGGTATTTTGCTATACAGTGGGAGAGACTCATACTTCTGGTCAATGCCTCACGGGTGGTTGGGAAATAAATGTGCTCATTGGCATGTGGTGTCATGGAATCCAGAAACTGGTGGAGTACACTGGATGCTGATGCCTGTGAGACTCCAATGATATCTCCATTTGGTCTTTGGAAGGTACCTGTAGATAGTATTCCTAAGCCTAGACATACCCTGGTTTCCACTGGGATGGGTTCCCCTCTATTAGTTCTGTGTGTGAGCCATGGCTGGCACAGCTTAATGATTTGCTGTAGAATGTCCCTGTCTACCCTATAGAGCTCCACTATCTCCAGCTCATGTAGGCCCTGGTAGGATACCCTGGGTCTGTACACTTTTCTCCTTCTCCTCACTGTGGGTTGGTCATCAGCATTCTCCTCCTCACCACCCTCAGTCTGTAGCACATATTGATGGAGTAAAGCAGCAGCCTCTAACATATTTAGTTAGTTTTGCCAGTTAATAATCCTCCATCTGTGTACACCAGTGGTGTAGAGTTTGGGGGAAAAAATCAGTCTGCAGGGTGTTTGCATAGTTTATAGTAGTGTGCTGGGTTGCTGCATGTCTAAGTGGCTGATTCTGATACATTCCACTGCCAGCTATGCTAGTTCTCCTGGATTGCCTTCCTACTGTTGTTTCCCCTACATCCAGTCTGAAAGGTGTTTGTATAGTTTATAGTAGTGTGCTGGGCTGCTGCATGTGTATTTGGCTGATTATAATACATTCCACCTGCCAGCTATGCTCGTTCTCCTGGATTGCTTTCCTACTGTTGTTTCCCCTTCCCAGTTCCTCCATATTTAAGCCCCGAGGTATGCCGTGCATACCTAGTTGCTCAAAAAAACTTTTTAGAAGGTGGCTATATGTAAAGAAACAACATCAGAGGAAATTACAGTTGGGGATACAGGAACAACACCAGCTACAGATAGAAAATCTCAAGAGAATTGATTAGAATGTGATTAAATATGAAGGCAAATGTGCCACCCTAGATGGATTTAAGATTTATAATTATATGGAAATAAATTTGAACAAAGTTTTCTTTTCTCTATTTAGAAAAGTTTTTAAGTGTATACCTACTTTTAAGGTAGATACAGTGGATGCTATTACTGAATTAAGACTCTACACTAGAAAATTAAAATTTAAGGTGCTTTTTAGAGACCAAGACAAGCAACTTAATGATGGTAACATCAAATTAAAGAAGATAAGTTGTTATAACCCACCCCTGCACCCCCTAATTTCGACTTTTGAGAAAGCATGTAAAAATGAAATTCAGAAAGAATTTAGAGTTAAACAATGTGAAGCATTTTAATTTAACCAAGGATGAATTTGCTCTTTTTAATGAAGTTAGAACTAACACCATGCTTAGAATAATGAAGCCTGATAAGGGGGAAGGGGTTGTATTATTTAGCACCATTGACTATATAGATCAACTTACCCTTATGTTTTCAGACACAGATAAATATGAAACGATATCCAGAAATGAGGTTAATATAGCACACTGAAAAATACAGTTATTTTTGGAAGACTCTTTATTACAGAGGGTCATATCGGAAGATTTGTTTAATTTTTTGACCACTGACTACCCACTTGTACCCAAGACCTTTGGTATCCCCAAAGTACATAAATGTATTGACCAACCCCCATTTAGGGTGATCATTTCAGCTAAGAATAGTTCCACCCATACTTTAAGTACTTTTGTGGACAGAATATTGAAGAATTTTGTTGAGCCCATTGATTATTTACTCAAGGATTCATGGGATTTTTTGGCCAAATTCAAAGGTGAATGGTATAACAACAATGTTATTTTTTCCACCATTGACATTGTTGATTTATTTACTTCCATCTCTCATAATGATGGGTTGGAACTGTTTTATGAGGCTGTCAGGGAGCTCACCCCTTTCTCAGATTCTATGGTTAATTTCCTTTTGACCGTTATGGAATATGTCCTAACCAATAATTTTTTCACCTTTGAAGGTGAGTTTTATAGACAAGTACAGGGGGTAGCAATGGGTGCTACCTGCGCCCCTATATATGCCAATATGGTACTCTATGCACGGGAAAAGAAGTATATTTTTACTAGTATATATAAACCCTATTGGTACACTTATAATCGATTTTTGGACGACGTATTTATTTTATGGAAGAATGATTCTGTTGACTTAAAAGAATTTATGAATTATATGAACACGATTTGTCCTTACTTTAAATTTACAGCTAGGCATTCTAAGAAAAGTATTGATTATCTGGATGTTACATTATTTAAGGATGTTACAAGTCAAACGTTTCTTTCAAAAATCCATAGGAAGGAAACATTTTCCAACAGTTATTTGGATTTTCAGAGTACCCATCCAATGCACACTAAAAGGAACATATTTAAGGGTCAGTTGGTTAGGGCAGGTAGGATGTGTTCCACTAAAGAGACATTTATGGAAGAACTAGTTAACATCAGGAACATGTTTGAAATGAGGGGATATCCCCATAAACTTCTAGATAACATAGTAGAAGAAATAAAGGATGGCTGTGGAATTGAATACAAACCCTTGTTAGGTAGTGGTGAAACAATACAAAAAACTGTAAACAGTGTTACAAGGAATGGTGTATATAACACAAGTATGGTCATAACCTTTGGGGTTGGGGAAAAAACACTCAGGGGTATTATACAAAGGAATTGGAACATTTTTAAGGGTAATGTTGATATTTCCAGACTTTTGGGTCAATCACCAAACTTTATTTGTAAAGCTGGAAAAATTTTCAAAAATCTAATGGAGCAGGTGGTTATACAAAGACCATTGGATACAAAAGGAACAACTAGATGTGGAAATTGTAATCAATGTACCTTTATTTTAAACAAGGATATAGTACATATTAAAGGCCATCATAGAGGCATTTTTTTACAAAAAGGTAATTGTAACACTAAAGGGGTAATATACATTTCAGTGTGTCAGAAATGTGATAATTATTATGTGGGTAAAACCACTAGGAATTTTAGGACACGCATTTATGAGCATTTATATGCTATTAGTAAGAGCAATATGAAAAATGCACTTTACAGACACACCTTAGTTTGCCAGGGTGACATGATGTCTAAATTTGGTATATTAGAAGTTGTACCACACAACCCAAGAGGGGGTTGGTGGGAACTTCTAGTAGATTTGAGAGAATTTTATTGGATAATTAAATTAAATGCCTTGGAAGCACCAGGTTTAAATGATTATTTATCCCTGGTGCCCATTTTAAGGAAAAGGGCATTAATTTTATGAATTTTATAAATTCTTTAACTTATCAATTCCTTAATTCACTCATTCATGTTTATTTTTATTAAATTCTGGACATTTTGTAAAAAAAATATATTTTAACTTAATGTATTCAAACATCTAATTGATTAATTGATTGATTGAGTGTCTTGGTTTAAATAGGTTGATCCTATGGAAATGTGTATTTGGTTCTGAGGATGTCCCCTAAGTGTTGTACAGGGGAAGAAAGCGCTTAACCTGGTTCGTTTGATTTTAAATGATGGTGTTTTACGAATAAAAGATTTTACAAAATCCTACAAGTGCACTTTCCTGCTGTGTGGAACTTATGGTGTGTTTCCTGGCTTAGGACATCTGTTTTTCATTTTCTAGTTGCTCAAATTTCAACACTGCTGTCATTTCCACTTTTTTTTTTGTTTAAATCCCAGTGCGCACATCCATTTAGGCTATGTAGACAGTGCACAGGCACATGTGACACACACCCTTCTTTAGCTGTGCTTAGCTAAGGGCAAACATGGGCCACAGCGCTTCAATGAGCTTACAGCAAGCATACAGTTGCACTGTTGTGTTGCTGCACCTGTATGGTTAGGTACAAGCTGACACTTTGAAGAAATGTGTGATTCAGTATAACTCCCCTCATTTGCATACCCCTGTGTGTAGGTCATTAGTTAAAACAGACCCTTTCCTCTTGACAACCAGTGCTCCCTGGTAATGTTTACATTCTGCATGCCATTGACTATAATGGAAAAATGCAGAATTAACTTAAAATTGACATCTCTCTTTTTTTTTTTTTTTTTTTTTTTTTGGCATGATCCCATTTGTGCACTGCTGCCCTAAGCTTAAACAGCCAAGATCGGCCAAAAAAAGTTAATTTTATAAAAAAAAACTGTTTTTAATCCCATTCACCTTATATTTGGCCATTGATATATGTATTAAACATAATACATGCTTTTACATGAGCTGTCCTGCCTCCAGTTTATCAGATGCAGAAATCTATTCGGTTACTAGCCAAATACATTTCTGCAATGTCACTATTCTAGCATGGAGACCTGGCAGCTTGGTGGATCACAAAATCACCTCATTTGCATGGTTTTCACCAGCAAATGAGGTGATTTGCATATTTGCTGGTTTTCCATGCAGGAACAGTGTAGGGCCACTCGTGCGTGTGAAAAAGGCACTATCCTGAATCGCTCAATGCCATTTTCCATGCAGGAGCTCCTACACTCTTCCTGCATGGATGAAACGGCTTCCTGAATCCCGGGGAATGTCTTATAATAATCCTGTAATACTGATGTTTGATGCTAATTTATAATGAAAATTGTATATTATGTTGGAGCTTTTCTCCCCGGGCCTCCACTGAAAAAGGGCTCTTCAGCTCAGTCGGACAAGCCCGGTCAACAAATGTAAAATAAAATAAATAAATAAATAAAATAAAATGTGTCGATAATTCTTAAACAATGGAGCTGTGTGGTATGTGCTACTGTCTGTTTGACAGCTCTCAGTGTTTTACCCACTTTCAAAGTCAGTAGGACACTTTGGAATTCTATACTTTTTTCCTGTAACTGGTAGTACATGGAGTAGATAAAGCTCCCTGATCTATAATGAAGTATGATTGGTTCTCTTATTATAACCTTTTATTCTGGGTTCTCAACATGGGTGCCTAGAGCTACTTCTCAGGCTTCACTTTCATGGTGAAATTCTTGGTATCCATGTTTCAAATACACATAATAAACAGGCTATGATCAGGGAACCAATCAGAATCCTTTATATCGTTCTGTACTGGAGCTCAGACTGCAGCCTATCTCACCAGTAGCACTTTCGCCATTCTACAAAAGTAGAATGTTGGATGCTTGAATATTAAAGAACTATTCTGTGAGGCACATAGACTATTAAATGAGAAAAAAATGGCACTAAGTGTTTTATGAATACTGTAAGGGACTGCTTATAAACTCTATGCTCTATAAATATGGAAAATAAAAAGAAGAATCATCCAATAAGGATAAATTACAGAATCACTAATCTTAGAGTCACAGTTAAACAGAGAATTTAATGATTTATGTTTTAAAAGTAAGGTGGCACCTTTGGCAAACCTGTAACCTTCTTTATAAAGATGGAGTGCTTTCTCAATACAATTCTTAGGGCAGTACGGTCTGTGACGACTGCTGGAACAGTGTCCCATATTAGAAAGCCTAAGCCTGTTCCTAGTCCATGTAGCTGATTTGCATAATTTGTTTTGGAGATCAGATATTAAGTAACATGCCTGCAATTGGCCTACAACTTTATTTCTGGCAAGTAAGTCCCCATTGGTGGACTACTCCACTCAGAAAATGATTGTCCTTTTAAAAAAAATAATTTACATGCGTTTTTTTTTTTTTACTAAATGATGTATTTCTGCTTTAAGAAACCCAGTATTTTTTTTTCTCAACATCAGAAGTTTCATGTCAGGGACTGCTATTTTAGCTTAGGAAATTTATTAATGTATTTGGGGCTAATTTTGTGAAACATTTGGCTACTAATTGAGTAAACTTTGAATTTTATGGAACTGGAAAGTTTATGGAAAAATGGGCTAGGGATCATATGTCAGTATAATGCTTATGCTCACTTTGGGATAAGCTTCCTGCCAGTTTAATCCTGTCAGTGTGTGTGCATGTGTTTGAATAGTACTCAGGGGGAAATTTTGTGAAGAATTGTGCACTGCTTGTGTAAATTTTTAATTATGTGAAACAGGAAAGCTTACAGAGAAACAGACTTATGCTCCCTTTATGACAACCTACCTACAATTTTGAGTCTGTCAGTGTGAGTGAGATTGTTGGAACAGTACTGAGAGGGAATTCAGTTCTGTTTTGTCTTTTATAATCTAAGGGACTGGGAGAAAGTGTTAGGAGTGTAGTTGTGCCACTTGTGAACACTCAGTAACAACTTACTTTCCAACCAATTTGCTCCAGCTACGCTCACCACTTTCAATGCTTCTTCCCTGGTTACAATGTAGATACTTACTCTGGTCCAGCTGGTTCTTTTCCCATACTACCTATAAATCACTTACCAAGGAGTCCTTGTCATTGTTGTGGACTCTGTCTATGCTCCAGTTGATGGTGGGTGATCCTGCTGTGGCCACTGTTTGTCCCTCAGACCAAGCACTTTCTTCTCCGGCTTCATCTGTTGTATTCCAGGGATGAGCTAAATCCTCTTCAACTGTTCCTGTGCTTGATTCAGATATGGGAGAACCTTCTTCTCTGTGTCTGAGAGATCCCCAGGGAGATTCTTCTCAGGGTAACTCGGGCAAAAGACCACTAGACCAGACATACATCCCTTCTTCAAGTTGGTCCTCTAATGCTTGAACTCTTATTAAAAAAAATAAACATTGTTCTTCTAATGTAGTTATTACTAATAAAAAACACTAGTTCCTTACCTTGGCTAGACTGCCATGGTAAATCTTTGTATGCAGAATCCTTTACAGACAGTCATTCCCTGGAAATTATTCCTGTGGAAGCAGTGACTGATGATTCTGATTTTGATAGAGACAGAGTTTCTTCTCTTGTAGATTCCCAAGCCCAACTCTCTCTGATAGGAAGGAAAAATGTAATTCTCATCTTCAAGTGGAGGAATTTTCTTTTAATCAGGCCTTTGCCAGGATAAATGAGGTATCTTTATGGGAAAAAAATAGATGTTCCTCCTGAAATTATGATAAATGGATATATCTCATTTCTGTCCCATCCCCCTTATACTGACAGCCCTGGAAGATGCATTGAATGATGCCTGTACTTATCCTGATGCCCAGCCATCAGTCCCTAAAAAAACAAAACAACTCTTTTTTTTAACCAAACTGTTTCTACTCTTTTGCAGTTATCTAATCTTGCATTAAAGAGTGTGTGTGATTGTGCATATACTGTCTCTAAAGCCACTGCTACAGATACAGTGTTGAAAAGATATGCTTTGATATTTAACCAAAGGTTTGCATCTGAGGTAAAATCTGAAATCTTGGATTCAGCTTTAGATAATGAAATATTGTCTGGCCCTTTTCTGGCAAATGAAATGCAAAAAAGAGATGGCTGGTGGGTAATAAAAAATGGAGTCCTTTCAGAAAAAAGGATAGACCAAGAGTATGGAATAATTATGTCAGCATTCCCCTTTAGGTGTCAAATATTGATTCTGTGAAAAAGCTTAGACTCCACCCATTTGAAGTTACAGTGCAGATTTCCTGAGCTCCATTGCCCCATCAATATCTTTACAAATCTGTGCAAAAAATGGCTTTCATCATTCCCCTTTGGCACAAGATTGATTCAGCTGTTAGGTCTTTAAAGCAATGCAGGTGGGTTACATATGGCACTGAATATAAAAACACCTTTCAGGAGAATACCTCCCCACCCTTCAAAACAAACAGAATTTTTTCCTCAGGTTCTTCAGTCTCTACACTCCCAGGGAGTCATAGAACCAGTTCCTTTAAGAAAATGGGGCAAAGGCTTCTATTACTGATTGTTTTTGTTACCAAAGAACAGGCTTCATTGCAGACCAGTGCTAGATCTTTCATTTCTAAATATGCATGCAAAGTTCCAAAGTTTAAAATGTTGACCTTACAGAAATGGTTGCTTCTCATTCTTCACATGAGTTATTTTGTAACATTAGACCTCATAGATGCTTTCAACCATATTCCCATAGCTGTAGGCTTCAGGAAAATTCTAATGTTCTCTGTTTCTAGGTCATATTATCAGCTATATGCATTACCATTTGGATTATATACAGCTTTAAGTGTTTTCAAAAAATGACTAGCCTCAGTCATACATTACAGTAGTCTGAACGACATTCACAACTTTCTTTATTTGAACAACTTGCTTATCTTTGCAGAGATTTTGTCCAAATGTCAAGAGTCATTAACATGGATTATGTCTCTTTTGACCTATCTGGGCTTCAAGATAAAAACTGCAAAACTCTCACAGACTCAGTCTCACATTATTGTTTTTCTGGGATGTCTTATAAGTTCTTCTCTTCACAAGGCCTTTTAACAAAAAACAAGATGGGTATTAATCTAGAATTTTTCCTGAACTTCTCCAGTCAGTCTCAGACTTCTTCAAGAGTTTTTTATCGAATCCTAAAGTTTGTGGCTTCTATGATTCTCATGTTATCTCTTCCCAGAGTATACATGAAAAAGATACAATGGTTTTCTAAAAAACACACATGGACCAAGCATTTGCATTCTCTGGAGTATAAATTCCACATTTGTGCTTTATAAAAAGGAATCTGCATTGGTGAAGGTTTTTCCTTCTCTCCTCAGACTCCAAACCAATCTGCCACTGCAGATGCTTCAGAATTTGCTTGCAGAGCAGTTTCCAGAGGGCTAAAGGTGTAATGTCAGTAGAATCATTCAGCCAGACCAAACTACATCACCTGAAAGAGGACCTGGCTGTGCTCCATGCCTTCATGTCTCTCAGTCACCCCCTACCAGGACCTATTCAAGTGATTACAGATAATAACATAGTCCTGTGGTATATCAACAAGTACAGTGGTACAAGGTTGTACCTCCTATGAAGGCTGACAGTGTTGGCTTGGAAGTCCACTCTTCAGCATTACTTAAACATCCAAGATTCTTACAATCCTTTAGAGCAAAAGATAGTGGCAGAAAAGCAGGACCAGGACAGATCCTCAAGAATAGAAATTTAATGATGGGGTCTTCCAGGGATTGATCCATTTGTGGAGTACAACTCGGTGATGGCCCACCACTGAACTAGTAATCAAGAAGCCTAATCCTCACCACTGGCAACAGTGGGGGACATACACTGAGAGGATGACAAGGTACACACACAGTATTTCCAGATGCAGCTCTCTGCATCAAGTGCAATTTCCCTTAAGAACACACTGAGATCACAGTTGGTCCGGGGCTGGTTTCTCCCTCTTTCTCCAGATTCCCAATAAGACTCCCCACTGGAACAGCTACAGAGTTGAGATATCAGCTGAGTGGCCAAGCCAAGACCTCCAGCATGTTCTCTGTCCAACCAGTGCTTCATGTCCCTGCCCAAGTAGGTGACACACACACACACACACACACACACACACACACTATTTGAGGTTTGATTTACATACACACACACACACACACACACACACACACACACACACACACACACACACACACACACACACACACACACACACACCTGGGAAAGGCTGGCACAGGTTTACTAGCTATGCCCCCTTTTGCCCAGACTATAAGGTAGTTAACATTGCCACCAGCAGCTCCTTATCAGCTATTTTAAGGCCTTTAACAAAGAGTGTCCAATCTTACTGTGTAATGTTACTATTAATACAAATGGTAGTTTGACCAAGAGAAAAGCTATTAGGAGTGGCCCACAGTGTCACCGAATAAATATACAAGTACTCTCAGAATTTAAATATTTCTAGACAGAGCAGCCACAATGAAAGGTTTAAATATATTTAATAATAAATAATAAAAGAACAAGACAATACTAAATATATATGTGCATTGATAGAGTTCAAAATCACAGGAAATATTTAAAACAGCATTGCAGGACAGTCTCAAATAAATAAAGAAAAACATCTATATTAAGCTTTGCTATATTCCTGACTATAGCCAAGAGAATTATAATGTTCTCTAGAAACTTACTTACTATACAGCAAGGCAGATGAGTAGTGAATGGATCTTGTCAGGTCCAAGAAAGAACACAGAATGCTGTGTGTATCTAAGAGACTTCTTAAATTAATATCTCAAATATTACTGCTGGGATAGCTTGCAGAATTACATCATTTCTTGTCATCTGACTCTATCCCAGGTTAACCCCCCCTCCACTGCTGAAAGATAGCAATATTTAGCATCTACTTGTGAAAATGCATAGACCTTAGATCTTTTGGCAGATGCTGGAAGTCATAAAACAACTTACATTCCTCCACATTTAAAGACAATACAGAAATCCCCCTAGTTTTAGACATTGTGTCTCCTTGCTGCATTGAAACTGAAAGATATCACCTTTTATTGCTCAGTCATAAAGTAATTTAATTTCAGCTATTTTTCTGAAGTTAATCTCCTGTATTCCAGTTTCCACTGATACAATATACATTTAAACAGTTACAAATAGTGCATGTGCATTTCTGTTTTTTCCAGTAGGGTACACTGTGGATACAATTCAAGCACTTTGTAAAAACCTTTTCAACACAAACTTCTGTACCAGTAGTTTGATATACACATGACATACTGTGCTAATACATATGCAACACAAGCATCTTATATGAATCATGTCGATATTCACAAATTACATAGACTTGTTTACAAAATTCCAGATAGCTGGGCTGGCAGTATCTCCCTTTGTCATAACCTCAGATTTGACTGCATCCTTTTAAAACAGACAACTGAAAAGTATTGTTCCAGGGCTCCTTACAAGCAAGCATGGAAAATAGATGCATTTTCATTCCCTTGGTGGAGAATGTTCCGTTATGCATTTCCATTCATTGCACTTATTTCCAGGGTAATTCTGAAGAGTCAAAAGGATGCCTCTAGAATAATTGCAGTGACCCCCTTTTGGCCCAGGCAACATTGGTTCTCCCTTCTTATGAAATTGGCCAAGAGCAATTACCATACCTTTCCTCACAAACTTGGTCAACTCACAGAAGCTAGGGTGAGTTGGATACATCCCAATATGAAATTTCAGTAACTCCACTAAGGATGCAGTTTTAATATGTTTTAAGCACTTATTTCATGAGGACACACAGTAGGTACTAAAGGAAGCAACAAACCTTCTATAACGGAATCCTTTGTTGGCAAGTGTAAGTGAATTTCTAGTTAGTCCCTAATCAATAACCATGAGCCCATCAGGGAATTTGTACATCTGATGTTTGAATATTTCTGTGAGGTACTTGCTTTGGGCCTAACTTAGTCATCTGTAAAGGTTCTTCTTGTGGCTATTTCCATATGTCTCCCCATGGATCCTCTTCTTGGTAGTGAAGGTACATACCAAAATTTGACTGGTTTGTTGTGAAACAGCTTCTGAAAGGGGTCTTATACTTGAAACCTCTTCATAAACAGGTTGCTCTTCCCTGGCATCTCAACTATGTGCTCGAGAAATTAACTTTGTGATATCTGATTTAAGGTTCTTGATTTAGAATTGCTGACATCTTTAAGAAGAGTATCTGAGCTATAAGCTCTCAGGTAAAATTCATCAGATTTCCATAGGGACAGGATATGTTTAAGAGCAAACCTCTCATTCATGCATAAAATGGTTTTACAGTTCACTTTGAATTAGGTCATCAATCCTCAGTTTTCTACTCAGACCCTAAAACTAAGGGAAAACAGATGCAGCATACTCTGGACATGTGCATGTACAAATAGCTCATGTACTATCTTGAAAGAACAAAGCCCTTAGGAAATCAATAGCCGATCAGCTTTTCTAATCAAGTAGTAAAAAAGGGACATCCTAGGTCTAAACAGACAATTTTCAGATTCTTGTTCCCAGCAACTGATTTTTGTTATTCCCATGATAACAAATATATTTTAGGCAGTATCAAGGTACATTCTACAACATCAATGTCTTCTTCTATGGCATACTACAAATGGATGGACATTAGAAGCATTTTAGTGGCAGCTACATGGCGCTCTACATACTTTTACAAAACATTACAAACTATTCCTTTTCTAGGTCTGAGTCAAACTTTTATAAGGCGATTACCCAGGGACTTCCGGATCCATATCTGACCTCCTCCCAGCCAATACCCTGTGCCGATCCCATGAACTAGTACCCCACCCCTTCAGCTCTTCAAATGAAGAGCAAAAAATATCCAGTCATTCCTTCTACTGGCAGATCATCCTGGTCATGGCCCAACTCCCTCATGCCCCAGCCATTCAGGTCCCATTTCTGTGCCCTGCCACTGACTCTCTTTCCTCACATTTTAGTAAGAAAAAAAAGTAATGGGCAGGATTCACGATGGCTTGCACAGAGTCTAAGAGTAGTGTAAGACTCCATGCAGCCATCGTGATCCAGGAACAGCCTGTATGTGCGTGTAAGAGAGCACCTAAAACGACTCTTACACGGACAGGGCGTGGATATGCTAATTACCTCACTTGCAGACGAAAGGCATGCAAATGAGGTAATTTTGCGATCCAGGAAGCAGAAACCTGCCCGTGTAAGAGCCATGTTATCTGCAGAAATGTACTCAGTTGATAACTGAGTACCGTTCTGCAAATAACACAATGGAGCCTTGTCAGCTCCAAATAAAGGTGGCAAATGTCCCAGGCAGCATGCCAATGGCCAAATATGTGGCCACTGGCAATGTACCCCGATGCAAAAATAAAATAAAAATGTTTAAACGTAGCGCAGCGCCATGCAAACGGGCTGCGCTATAAAAAAACAGAAAAATAAAAAAATTAAACCCACAAATGTGGGTTTTATGCAAAGCATGAATTTACAATGTAAGGGAATAGCAGGCTGAAAACAACATAGCCACCGAGTAGGGGTTGCTAAGGGGGGAAGCTGAGTGTAAGACATGTAACTAAGCATTAGTAGGCAATCCCATGTAAATGAGTGGTAGGATAGTGAATCGTACTGTCACATAGGAAATGAGCACATTCCGTGCAGTGTAGGAGTAGGATAAGGGGGAGTAACAGAGTAGGAGATAGGTGACATCACAGAGGGGAATGTATGAAAGAAATGCAGCTCATTGGAGCACAGTGGCATTTGAAAGATGTCAGTCACACATCATGGAAAGAGGAGTGTCAACAAGTAGGCATGGGAAAGCCAAGAAATGGAAGGTGTACACTATGGATAAAACCAAAGTTTCTTGCAGGGTGTGCATGTGCGCGTGTGCGCGCTGGTAGGCACGAGTAAGCTAGAGTGCACGCATGTAAGCATGAGTGCGTGCGTTTAAGGAAGAGTACGCATGTAGGAGCCTGTTTAAACACCTGTAAGCTTGTTTGCGCTGGTGTGCGCGCGTTTTAACCCGAATAAGCAGATTTTAGTCCGTCTAAGCATGTGTGCGCGCGTGTTAGCCGCTGTGAGCGTGTTTTGGCTGGTATGCGTGTCGCTCCCCCCTGAGGAAACAGAAGGGAAAAAGGAAGCATGAGAAATAGTAGGAAGCTAGCAGGGATTACTGGCAGAGCTAGCAGGTGAAAACAATCAGAAGCAGGCAATTACACAGGCAGAACAATAGCCCAGCCCAGCACTTAAAAATCTGCAAACAACAGTGCAGAATGTTTCTCTCAAGAGACACTGCAACAGAGGAGTAAGCTATTAGAAGTGAAAACTGAAAAAGCTTCACTCAGACCAAAAATGCTAGGGGCTGCCATAGCTGTTATAAGGAGACATATGCAACTTGCTGAGGGTGGTGACTATGCAAATGCTGCCGGACAACCCACAGTGAGGAGACGGAGAAGAGTGTACAGGCCCAGGGTCACCTACCAGGGGTTACATGAGCTGGAGATAGTGGAGTGCTATAGAGTGGACAGAGACCTCCTACAGCAAATTGTTGAGCTGTGCAGGCCACGCCTCACACACAGAACCAACAGAGGGGAACTCATCCCAGTGGAAACCAAGGTATGTGTTGGCCTAAGAATACTAGCAACAGGTACCTTCCCGAGACCAACTGGTGATATGATGGGGATATCACAGGCATCAGCATCCAGGGTACTGCACCAGTTCCTGGATGCCATGTCAGCACATGTCAGTGATCATGTATATTTCCCCAATTCCCATGAGGTATTGGCCAGCAATATGCGTATCTTCCAACAAATAGTGGAATACCTTGAGGTAGTGGGTGCAATAGACTGCACGCATATACGCATCAAAGTACCAGCTGGTGAGTGGGGTAGGGCCTACATTAACCGCAAGGGCTTCCCCTCCATCAACTGCCAGGTCGTGTGTGATGCCCAGGGCATAATAATGAATGTGTGTGCTGGCTGCCCTGGAAGCTACCATGATTCCCATATCTGGCATTTGACGCAGCTGTACCAGACATTTGCCAATGGGGACATCCCACATGGTCACTTAGTGGGGGATGCTGGCTACGCACTGGAGCCGTGGCTGATGACACCCATCAGAAATGCACATACACCTGAACAAGAATGCCATAATGAGGCACACGCACAAACATGAAATGTAATCGAGTGTGTGTTTGGGCTGCTCAAGTCATGGTTCCGGTGCCTGGACACATCTGATGTAGCCTTGCAGTACTCACCAACTACATGTACCCAAATTGTCATGGTATGTGCTATGCTACATAATATGATTTTGTGAAAACAGCTGCAGCAGGACCAGCATAGGGCTGGGCCAAACAGCCCCCCACCATTGCCAAGCCAATCACAGGCAGTGCGTGACTCGGAGGAGGAACAATCTGAGCCTGCCCCAGTAGGCAGAAGGAGGCGTGCCCAGTATGCCTTGGCCTTGGCAAAGCGGCAACGCATAGCACATACACTGGCTCAGTAGGAACCCTGGAAATTATACCTCTCTCTGACTCACACATATAGTAAAAGGGATGCCTAAGTTGACACAACCTGCTTTCAAACATGTACAGGGAGTGAAGTATGTGCATCCAACATAGACAGTCCTGCAGCACCACCTGAGGCATGATTGCCATGTGTTAAGCAATGTAACACCATGTAGTATATGCAAACTTGATGACCCTGACTAACATCCTACCCTCACGAAGCATGATGCCACAATATGAAGACGAGATGATCAATTACAATAATTGGCTTAAGTATTGCTGTTAGTCAAAGGGGATCCAATGCGTGCCAGCCTGGGATGACATGCTGAGCAAGACACGATGCTTTACCTGCTAGGGATGGCGTGCACCTATCACTCCTGGCCTTTTGGATACTGGCAAAGGCTGTTGTCACCCCCACCGTGCCTTGAATAGGTAAGGCTCAAAACACAAACCCACCTCCATAGGTATCACAAGGGATAAGAACATAGACATAATGCTACCCAATGCCAGAAATCTAAACTGCAAGATGCATGCAGTCTAAACTCCCCTCAGCATGGAGAATGTTGATATCTGTTCTGTAACAGAAAACTGGGTCAAGGCTCACAAGAGCACCCTAACACTACCAGGTTACACCTCATACCCTGCTTTACAGCCCCAAAACATGGAACAAACTACAAAAGGAGGGTGACTAGCAATAATTGTCAAGGATAACCACACCCCCATGTTGGTACCACAACAAGAAGCAACATAGACTATCCGCGGTCAAGTAACAGTGGCTAAAACTGCCTCCCAGTTTGTAGCCTGCTAAAGACTACCCTCCTAATGCCAGGAACTACACTTGGCCTACGTCGGAACACATGAAAATATCAAGCTCTCCAAACAACATTATATTGGGTGACTGAAAATACTCAAACATAGACTGGGAGCATTATTCTAGCTCCAACACCCTAGGCCAAAGGTTCCTAGAATTCATAAACCAAAATGCTCAGGAACAACTTACCACTCCCACAAGAGGGGTAAGCATACTGGATGTGATAACCAGCAACATGGGTACTCTATGGCCAGATGAGAAGTGTATCCCTCACTGGTAAGATCAGACCATAGAGTAATCACACTGGATATTCACATCCTGACCCCAGTCCCTGGGCAGAAAACCACAGTGAAAAACATGTGTAAAGCAAATGTTGCACTCCTCCAAACTGATGTGGAATCCATTAAAAGCCCTGTGCCTGTGGAAAATATGGGCAACACCACAGAACCCTTTATAAATGCATTCTATGAACACTTTCAGGAATGCATGGATTATGCAATCCCAAATAAAACCAAGACCCAATTCCGTACATGCAGGCATCTGGCCTGGTGGACCCCAGCCATTACCAAACCATGCAAGAGAAGGAGGAAGCTACTACATGATAGAGCAAATCCCAAAAAGGGAAGTAATATCTGATCAGTATTATGGCAATAAAATATGGCTACACATAAAATCCACTAAGGCCAGCTACAACATGTTGAATCTGTGAATCTTGAGGCAATGTTACACCTGCCCCATGTACACAGACAACCCCCTCCTCCCCCCAAGAAATACAAATATATGTGAAAGATGCAACCATTTATCCAAACTGGAGGCTGAGCTCTCTCAACTCAGTACTGTCAAAACTAGTCAGGAGGAGAAGGTAACCACACACACCACAAACCCAGTCTCACATAGACCTATCACAACTGCAAACCAAAGACATAAACAGACAAAAACATTCCCGGAGGCTCTAATTAAAAATCCACCAAATCAACAGAGGCCTCCAAAACAGACACCCAAGCAACCACTACCTCCAAACATAGCACATGCAACACATAGTACACAAAGTCAGTGTGCCAAACAGTCACAGCCCTTAAGGACAAACAACATGCCTGATACACTTGTAATAGGTGACTCCATAGTCAGACACACTGATGTCCCGCTCACCAGACTGAACAAGGAAAAGGTTACAGTAAGCCGCCTGTAGGCTGCTACAATCCGCCACATAACACAAGCATGCAGGTCACTCCAAAGCAAGTACAAATATGACTCAGTCATTGTCCATGCTGGTGTGAATGATCTGAGACGTACCTCCCTGGACTACATGAAAAGAGACATAGAGGAGCTCTCCGATTATGTAGCCCAGGCCGGTATGACCCTGACCCTGAGCAGCATCCTACCCTCACCAAGAATGATGCCACAGTACATACACAGAATGATCAGCTTTAACAATTGGCTGAATTACTGGTGTCATTCCAAGGGGATCCAATGTCTGTCTGCTTGGGATGACATGCTTGACAAGCCACGCTGCTTTGCCAGGGATGACTTGCACCTGTCACCCCTGGGCATCTGGATATTGGCTAAGGCTCTTACCACCTCCATAGTGCCTTTTGTAGGCAAGGCTGAAAAGACAAACCCACCTCCCTAGAAAACATAAGTGGAAAAAACATAAGGGTAATGCTGCTCAACGCCAGAAGTCTAAACCTCAAGATGCACACTCTCAAGGCCCTCCCCAGTATGGAGAACATCGATGTCTGTGCAGTGACGGAAACCTGCATCAAGGCTCCTGAGAGCACCCCAGCACTACCAGGTTATACCTCATATCATGCTTTTCGGCCCCAAAACCTGGACCAAACCACAAAAGGAGGGGGAGTATCCATATTCATCAAAGATACCCACACCTCCAGGTTACTGACAATGCATGAAGCATCGGAGACCATCCATGTGCAACTAACCATAGGCAAAACTGCTGTATAGTTTGTAGCATGCTACAGACCACCCTCTCAAACCCAGGAACCACACTCAGCCTTCCTGAAGACACTGTAGAGTACGAATGTCTCTCCAAATACCAAACAAGGTACTCACAAATTACCACATAGGTGGTAATCCATTACGTATGGAAGAAGTAATCAGGGACCTAGGGACACAAGTGGACAGTAAACTCTCATGTGACACTCACATTGCCAAGGTTGCTAGGAAGACCTTCTATATTGGCCACCTTATCATGAAAGTATTCACATCTACATCAAGAGAGGTCATTGTGCCCCTTTACTTTTCTATTATCAGGCCCATAATTGAGTACAATGCCCCATTTGGGATGTACCTTACCCGACACCGGCAGCAGTTAGAAAGACCTCAAAAGTACCTCACCAAGAGGATAAAGGGTCTCAAACATTTGTCATATGCTGCCCGGCTGAAGACACCCCAGCTGTATGCAGTCACATACTGCCTACTCAGAGGCGATGTATGCCCGATGTACAAGACCATGTCCAATCTAGAATTAATGGACATGCTCCACCTCAGAAAATCCAAATCCATCAGAGCCGCGAGAGCGAGAGATTTCAACCTCAACACATAAATAAATAGGATGTGCTGGAGGGACAGATTCATAACCCAGAGGCTCCCTACACTCTGGAACAGAATCCCAGTCCATGTTAGGCAGAGCCCCTCACTGACTCTCTTCAGTAGGAATCTTGACAAGTGGATGGTAGATCGTAGATTTACACTGGGGGTCATCACTGTGTCACGTCTAGACAGAGACACAGTAAAGTAAACCCTAAATGGGCATAATATTCACATAGCAAGGGGTGGCAAAAGCCACACACACTCTGGCTAGGCTTATAAATGCCCTAGGGCAGATAGCCTAGTATGAACCTATGAACCTATGAAGATACAAATTGTACAGGACACTAAGGATAATCACAAGGCTTTCTTAACTGATGGTAGGAACCTTGATGGGAATTCACAGCTATGCTCTGAATTACTCAAATATTACAAACAATATGCCAAACCCACACGCATTGCCAACATCCAACCTGACAGGTTCAGTGCAAACTACCCCCCCCCCCCACCAAAATGCCAAATATCTATCCCAGCAGAGTGCTGGCCCCCTGACATTGCAGATGCTGAGGTAACAGCCAGCATCTTCAAAGCAAAACACACAGCATCAATGGTACGAGATGGTGTCCTGGGATGTGTCCAACATGAACTCCAAGAAGAATGGAATGCCAAATAACACTACTGCTCAATTTCAGCCTTACCACAGGATATGTACCCAAAGAGCAGTGTACAGCAACAGTGGTCCCTCTCCACAAAGGTGGTGCCTGAATGGATACTGTAAACTATCACCCCAGAATCCTGACAAGCTTGGTCTACAAAGCTATGGAAAGGATCATCATGGACTTCAGAAATAAAGATATTGGGGACCTACAGACACTGGACCCTACCCAGCGTGGCTTTCTTAAGGGCAGATCCTGCCCCTTAAACATGTTTGACTCATTTGTAACAGTCATCAAGGCCATTGATGAGGGGAATGTGGTCCACTCAGCCTATCTGGACCTTGCAAAAGCCTTCCATACAATACCCCACATGTTCATTATAGATAATCTCACCAGCTTAAATATAAACCCCTATGTCAGTAGATGGGTTGCAAACCAGCTCAAGGACAGAACTGACATGGTCAGAAATGCTGCAGCCATGTCAGACTACAAACCAGCTACAACTGGCATCCCACAAGGCTTGGTCCTGGGACCTCCCTTGTTTGGTATATATTTCCCATAGGTACAGGCCAACATGGAAGGGCTGTGTCTGAACAAGTTTGCAGATGACTACAAACTGAGCACCATATCTGACCCTCCAGCTGACACAAGCATCCTACAAAAGGGCCACATAGAAACAGACAACTGGTGCCAGAGCCATGTCATCAAGCTAAATGCAGAAAAGTGTATAGTCATCCCCTATGGATAAACAGTAAGTGCCCACCAATTACCACATAGGTGTTAACCCATTAAGTACTTTAGAGGTAATAAGAGACCTGGGGACACAAGTTGATAGATATCTTGCATTTGACAACCATGTGGGTGTAGTGGTTACAGAAACATACCATATACCCACCTAATCATGAAGGTGGTCACATCTAGATCAGGAGAGGTCATCGTGCCTCTTCAGTCATCCTTCATCAGCCTCACAATTGAGTACAATGGCCCCTGTGGGATGTACCTCAGCAGACACCTCCAGCAACTGGAAAGACCCCAAAAGTACCTCACCAGGAGGATCAAAGAGCTCGAACAGATGCCATGTGTTGCCTGATTAAACAAACTGCAGCTCCACACAGTGCCATACTGCCTGCCCAGAGGCAATCTGTGCCTGAGGTATAAAGCCATGTCCAAGCTGGAATCAATCAATATGCTGCACCTTGTAAAATCTGAATGCCAGTGAGCTATGCACATGAGAGACCTGAACCCCAGCACTGACATAAATAGGACATGCTGTGGTGATTGATCCATAACCCAGAAGCTCCCTCCACTCTTGAGTAAACTCCCAGTACAGGTTAGCCAGAGAGTCTCTCATTGACTCTCCTCAAGAGGAATCTTGATGAGTGGATGGGAGATGGTAGGTTTACCCTGGGTATCACTGTTATGTCATGGGTAGACAGAGGCACAGTATACTAACCTTGAAATATGTCATGGCAAACTCCAGTTACAATGTGTGTTGAAGGACAAACACACTCTCTGACTAGCATTAGAAATGGCCTAGGGCACATAGCTAGTGTTTGTCAATGTCCACCCAAGTTGCAGAATACACTACCAATGTTGGACAAGCCTGGTTTAAGTAGTCCATATCTGAACCAAATGCAACATGGTCATATGTGCACAACTGGCCCTTAACCAGTCTGGTGTGCTCACTATGAATACTTAAAGCAGTGATAGGACTGAAATCCAGGATACTGTCCACCACAGTGAAAGTACTGAACCAGTACACTATACGATATTACAGTGTTTGGTCAGTATGAAAGGATGTTGACAACTGCATGCAAACTATCTCATGGAAACCCTGCAGGCACAGTATAATCCCTGTTGGGTTTAGACACAAAGCAGTTGGGCAGTAAGTACACAACATGACTCCCAACACACAACTATAAATGTGAAATATTGTTGAAGTTCACACACAATCACAAATGTGGTGGACTGCATATTCCAACATATGGAAAGCTCACACTCGGCATGTTCGCACACTTTGATAAATGAGACATATGTCAGGCACGGAAAGCCTGAACTGGGCATGCTCACACACTTAGGCCATGTCTCAGTTTAGCAGTTGGCCACACATATCTGGTATTTGTATGTGTTAATCCAGGAACCTCCCACAATACAGCAATCTGCCCAGTGCACACAGTTAAATGACTACAGAGACATAAGTTAAATAGTGGATCCCTCTCATATTCAAACATCTTCCACAGATATACAAGTTGTTCATAGAAACAGGGAAAGCTATGGCAATAAAGACCTGCAAACAGTTTATCAGCAACAAATATTATGCATCTGAAAATTAAACATATGGGTGTAGAGGTCAATACTAGGCTGTTTGCCCTAGGGAATACAAGCTTAGCCAGAGTGTGTTTGGCGTCTGCCTCCCCAGTACAGTAGGCTACTGTGCCTCTGTAAAGCAGGTCACAGAAGGCACCATTTAAGGCTAGTGTGCTGTGCCTCCTTCAAGCAGGGACACAGTGGAGATCCCAGGGGTTGAATTTGCAATGTCACATCCATGTGGCTGGTGTTTGCTGGAAGAGGGTTGGTGAGGACTTATAACAGTAATTGGGTGTCAATTACAGACTGAGGGGAGCCTTATCTGCAGTGTCTGGACAATTTCACTGTCAACACTTTGACGTGATGATTTTGAGGGATTGAAGTGTCGTGCCAATACTGTTCAGAGACGTCCTCCCTCTGTGGGATATTGCTCTGTAATGTATTAGCTCCCTCCTTCTGTTGTACAGCTTATATATGGCTGGTATACACCAGACAGGTCTCCTGTTGTGGAGGAGTCTTGGGTTTATTTGGGATAGCAAGATCAATGCAAACCTTCCAGATGCTCATAGAATGCAATTGTCAAGGAGTATGCAGAGTGTCCTGTATAATCCCCCAGCATGGGTCCTTTGAAGTCTTCCACCCCAGTCTTCACAAGTGCAAAGTCTGCTTTTGATAAATACTTTGTTTGCAGTGACTTCCTTGCCTGGGGGTGGGGATGGGATATGGATGTCCAGGGAAAGTTGGGTATGGTCAGATATTAACAATGGTGGTCTACCTCTGGTGTGGAACATAGAGTCCCCATGTTGCAGATGGTCAGGTCCAATATGTATTCCCCCTTGTGGCTGTGGTGATTGGTCCTGCCATAGCACATGGATTCACAAATTATAGTGATTGTAGGCTGATGTTGTTGAGGCCTGAGTAGTTCCCCTACTCAATATACCTGTACCTGACGTTAACCACTGTAATGGTGTATATGAACACCTTCATATCCTACACTGTTCCCAGGGAAGCAAAGTGTGGTTCCTGGATATGGGAGGGGTGGTCTAAACTGGTTGTGTTGTGTGTTACAGGTCCTGTGGTCACGAAGCATGGTATAAAACATAACCTGGCTGTGCTGATGTGCATATGTGACCCTGAAGTAGGCGTCTGTTAATGCATATATATGCTATCCCCTAACTGACAGATAGTAATAGATGTACATACCTCTTTATAAATAATGATGTCAGCACCCTATAAAGACTGCAGGAGAAGAACAGCTACCTAGTAATTCGAATAGCGCACTCCACTAATGCGTCTCTCTCAAGTGTCATAATATAGTTAGATAGGGTTTTGAATTCTGCAAATGCGCAGTGTGTGATTGGGGGAGGGGGGTTAGTGTGTGTGCAATTCTGTGTGAAGAAAATGTCCCTTTTGGCAACTAGAAGAACACACTACATGATGCACATTCCTCTTTCTAAGCACTGATGATGTCAGCACCCTATAAGTATAGCAGGAGAAGGGAAACCTCCCAGTAATCCAAATAGTGCGCTCTGCTAATGCATCTCTCAAGTGTCATAACATAGTTAGGTAGGGGTTTGAATCCTACAAATGCTATGTGTGTTTTTGTCACACAGTTTGTCCATGTGTGTGGGGTGTTGCTCTTAATATTGTATGACATAGATTATATCAGTAATGTCAATGCACACATGAGGTATGTCTGTGCCACATAGACATATGTTGCTGTGACCTTAAATAGTTTCCATGTGTGATGTCTGCCTCATGTGAATACATAGAATTTGCATAACACAACTTTTTGACTGTGGTTTTCTGTGCAGGGGCTGCAGTTGGGATGTGAATATACAGTGAGAGTAGTCTATGGTGTCATCTTACCAGCGAGGAATACACTTCTGGTCTGGAGCATATAGTCCACATGTTGGTGATGATCAGGTGCAGCATGTTTTCCCCTCTTGTGGGAGTGGTAACAAGTTGTTCCACAGCAAGTGAGTATATGGATTCTAGGAACCTTTCACCTTGGGTGTTGGAGCTACAGTAATGCACCCAGTCTATGTGTGGGTAAATGAAGCTGCCCAATATATTGTTGTTTGGAGACACCTGCAGATATTCATGTATTCTTAAGTAGGCCAAGTGGGTTACCTGGGTTTAGGAGGGTGGTCTGTAACAGGCTATGAACTGGAAGTCAGTTTAACCCACTGTTAGTTGCACATGGATAGTCTGTGATGCATCACACTGTGGCAACAACCTGGGGGTGTGGGTATAGGTTCATAGGTTCATAGGTTCATACTAGGCTATCTGCCCTAGGTCATTTATAAGCCAAGCCAGAGTGTATTTGGCTTTCGCCACCCATTTTAGATTAATGTTGCTATGCCCTTTTCTGAGGTTAGTATACTGTGCCTCTGTCTAACATTGACACAGAAGTGATACCCGGGGTACACCTACGATCCCCCATCCACTCATCATGATTCCTCTTGAAGAGAGTCAATGAAGGACTCTGCCTAACCTGGACTGGGATTTTATTCCAGAGTGAAGGGAGCCTCTGGGTTATGAATCTGTCCCTCCAGCATGTCCTATTGATGTCAATGCTGAGGTTCAAGTCTCTTGAGCGTGTAGCTCGATGGGATTTGGATTTTCTGAGGTGCAGCATGTCCATTACTTCTGGGTTGGACATGGCATTATACATCTGGCACAGATCGCCTCTGAGCAGGTGGTATGCTACTGAGTATGGAGTTATGTTAACCGGGCAGCATATGGCATCTGTTTGAGCCCTTTGATCCTCTTGGTGAGGTACTTTTGTGGTCTTTCCAGTTGCTGCAGGTGTCTGGTAAGGTAAATCCCAAAAGGGCCATTGTACTCAATTATGGTCCTGATGACGAATGAGTAAAGAGACACGATGACCTCCCCTGATCTAGATGTGAATCCTGTCATGATTAGGTGGGCTATATAAAATGTTTTTCTAACCACTTTGGCCACATGGTTGTCAAATGAGAGATTGCTATCAACTTCGGTCCCCATGTCCCTAATTACTTCTTCCACACTTAATGGATTACCACCTATGTGGTCATTTGTGGCCACTTTGATTTTGCCAAAGGGGATGAGTATACACTTTGTGGCATTTAGCTTGAGGCCATGGCTCTGGCACCAGTTGTCTGTTTCTATGAGGCCCTTTTGAAGGATGGTTGTGTCGGATGGAGAGTCAATTATAGCGTCCAGTTTGCAGTCATCCGCGAACTTGGTCAGCCACAGTCCTTCCGTGTTGGCCTGTACTTCCGAGAAATATATACTGAACAGGAGAGGTCCCAGGACTGAGCCTTGTGGGATGCCACTTGTAACTGGTTTAGAGTCTGACATGGCTCCAGCAATTCTAACCATGTGGGTTCTGTCCTTGAGCCAGTTTGCATCCTATCTAGTGACATAGGGGTTTATATTTAAGCTGGTGAGCTTATCTATAATGCCCAAGTGGGGTATTGTATCGAAGGCTTTTGTGAGATCCGGGTAGGCTGTGTGGACCACCTTCCCCTCGTCAATGGCCTTGGTCACTGTTTCAAAAAAATCAACCAGGATTAAAAGGCAGGATCTGCCCTTAAAGCCACACTGGGTAGGATCCAGTGTCTGTAGGTCCCCAATATCTTTATGTATAAGGTCCATGATGATCCTTTCCATAGCTTTGCAGACCAAGCTAGTCAGGCTTATGGGGCGATAGTTTACAGGATCCATTGAGGCACTACCTTTGTGTAGAGGGACCACTTTTGCTGTACACCACTCTTTGGGTACATATCCTGTGGTAAGGCTGAGATTGAACAGTACTTTTATGTTTGGTTTTAGCTCATCTTGGAGTTCATGTAGGACGCAGCTCAGGACACCGTCTGGTCCCATTGATGCTGTGTTATTTGCTTTGGAGAGGACGGCTCTTACCTGAGCATCTGAGATGTCAGGGGGGCAGCACTCTGCTGGGATAGATATTTGCCCTTCTGGTGGGGAGGGGGGAAGAAGTTTGCACTGAACCTGTCAGCTAAGATGTTGGCAATGTCTGTGGGTTTGGTGTAGTTTTTTGTCATTTTGGACTAATTCTGAGCATATCTGGGAATTCCCACCCAGGTTCCTAACATAACTAAGGAAAGCCTTGTGATTATCCTTAGTGTCCTGTGCATTTCTTCTCTCGAAGCTGGCCTTAGACAATTTTATGAGTGCCCGTAGTATTTTGCTAACACTGAACAGAGATGCCTCCCCTTTTTGGGATTTTGCTCTATCATGTAGTAGCTTCCTCCTTCTATTGTATAGTTTGTTTATGGCTGTGGTCCACCAGACAGAACGTCTGCCTTTGGAGGATTGGGTCTTGTTTTTATTTGGGATTGCATGATCCATGCATTCCTAAAGGTGTTCATAGAATGCATTTATAAAGGATTCTGTGGTCTGGGCCGTATTTTCCACAGACCCGGGGGCTTTGAAGGATTCCACCTCGGTTTTGAGGGGTGTGGAATTTGCTGTAGAGAAGTTTTACACTGTGGTTTTGTGGGCAGGGGGTGGGGTTGGGATGTGAATATCCAGTGAGATTATATGAATATCCAGTGAGATTAGTTTATGGCCTGATCTTACCAATGAGGGGTACACTTCTGGTCTGGAGCATAGTGTCAATAAATAACACAACGCTGAGCAAAAATGACCTTTATAACACAAACACAAAGCTTTCAGGTATTTCACCCTCTCTCAATGCTTTAACAACAAGAAAGGGTGAAATACCTGAAAGCTTTGTGTTTGTGTTATAAAGGTCGTTTTTGCTCAGCGTTGTGTTATTTATTGGATTTATCTTTACAGCGGTGCGTGTAGCTGGAGCATAGTGTCCCCATGTTGGTGATGATCAGGTCCTGTATGTTTCCCCCTCTTGTGGGAGTGGTAACAAGTTGTTCCATAGAATTTGAGTGTATAAATGCTAGGAACCTTTGAGCTAGGGTGTTGGAGCTAGAGTAATGCTCCCAGTCTATGTTTGGTTAGTTGTATTCCACCAATATAATGGTGTTTGGAGAGACCTTCATATTTCCAGTGTTTTCAGGAAGGCCAAGTGGGGTTCCTGGGTTTGGGAGGGTGGTGCGTGCCAGGCTATAAACTGGAAGGCAGTTTTACCCACTGTTAGTTGCACATGGATAGTCTCTGATGCTTCGTGCTGTGCCACCAACCTGGAGGTGTGTGTATCTTTGACGAATATTGATACTCCCCCTCCTGTTCTGGTTTGGTGCAAGTTTTGGGGCCGACAAGCATGGTATGAGGTATAACCTGGCAGTGCTGGGGTGCTCTCGGGAGCCTTGAACCAGGATTCTGTTACTGCACAGATATTGATGTTCTCCATGCTAAGGACAGTTTCCAGTGCATGCATCTTGAGGTTTACACTGCTGGCGTTGAGTAGCATTACTATTAGTTTCTTATCCCTTGTGATACCTATGGAGGTGATTTTGTCTTTTGAGCCTTGCCTAAAAAATGCACTATGGGGGTAGCAAGAGCCTTTGCCAATATCCGAAAGCCCAGGGGTGACAGGTGCAAGCCATCCCTAGCAAAGCATCGTGGCTTGTCGAGCATGCCATCCCAGGCTGACAGGCATTGGATCCCCTTTAAATGACACCGAAACTTAAGCCAATTGTTGAAATTGATTGTCTTGTCTTCATATTGTGGCATCATTCTTGGTGAGGGTAAGATGCTACTCAAGGTCAGGGTCATACCAGCCTGGGCCACATGCTCAGAGAGATCCTTTATGTCTCTTATCATGTAGTCCAGGGAGGTACATCTCGGGTCATTCACATTGGCATGGACAATGACTGAGTCATATTTGTACTTGCCTTGGAGTGACCTGTGTGCTTGTGTAATGTGGCGGATCATAGCGCCCGACAGGCATCTCACCATGACCTTCTCCTTGTTCAGCCTGGTGAGCGGGACTTCAGTGTGCCTGATGATAGAGTCACCTATTACAAGTGTATCAGGTGTGTTGTTTAGCCTTAAGGGCTGTGACTGTTCGGCACACTGGCTTTGTGAGTTATGTGTTGCACGTGTTCTGTTCTGGGGTAGCGGTTGCTTGGGTGTCTGCTTTGGAGGTCTCTGCTGCTTAGGCAGATTTTTATTTAGAGACTCCGAGTATGTTTTTGTGTGTTTATGTGTTTGGATTGCTGTTGTGGTAGGTCTATGTGAGACTGGAATTGTAGTGACTGTGGTTTCCTTCTCCTCCTGACAGGTTTCACCAGTACTGAGTTGAGAGAGCTTAGCCTCCAGTTTGGCTATATGGTTGCATCTCTCACATGTGTTGGAATTTGTTGGGGGGAGGAGAAGGTTGTCTGTGGACATGAGGCAGTTGTAACATTGCCTCAAGATTCCCAGATTCACCAGCTGGACCAGAGAGGAGATTGACAACTGACCTTTGAACATGCTAGAATAGTATTGGGAATTCCTTTATAATTGACAACAAAAAGGGCCAATGGGGAACAAGGTACTCAAGGTGAGTTTGTGAGGGTGTAGTGCTTTTAATTTGTTAGTGCTGGCATATATAAATGCTTTAGTGAGCAAGTGCCAGGTAACTCAAATGCAATGTGTTACAGGTAATTTAAATGCAAAAATGACAAAAAGTTACTTTCTTTCAAGTGAAACAAGGAAATAAGTACAGTAAGCAATGCAGATGTCACTAGGGATCCACAGAAGTGCTGAAAAGCTGCGTTTCAGGTGGAATTAGTGTTTCAGGTAAACAACAAGCAAACAAGAATACAAACAAAGCTACATTCAGCAGGCCTGGATCTAGTCTATGCTACAGCAAACAAGGCGTACCAATTTCAGTAAGAAACAGTTCAAATATGCAGGCACTATAAGCCTTTAGCCAGAAATTCCCAGCTCAGACGGGCAGAGTCCAGCCTCTCCTCCCACAAGAGTGCAGACCATGAACCTTCGTAATGTAAAATAACTGGCCTGAAGCCCAAGTGTTTAAACCAGAACTAATACACATTTAGACGAACAGACACTGAGCCCTCAATCAGCAGTTCCCAACTTTGAAGGATGTAAGCTACCTGTCCTGCCACCACAGTATCCTTGACATTTAATGAGATTCACCCTCCTGTCATAATTAGTTCCGTGTTTTGGGGCTGTCAAGCATGGTATGAGGTGTAACCTGGTAGTGCTAGGGTGCTCTTGGGAGTCTTGAACCTGTTGTCTATTACTGCACAGATATCAGCATTCTCCATGCAGAGTAGAGTTTGGACTGCATTCATCTTGCGGTTTACATGTCTGTCATTGAGTATCATTACTTCCATTTTCTTATCCCCTGTGCTACCTATGTAGGTGGCCTTCTGTTTGCAGCCTTACCACCAGAATGCAAAGATGTACAGACATTACACTATGGTAATTAATAGTGGTGTACCAAACAATACAATGACAATCATACTGTTAATGCATCAGGCATATTGGGATATACCCACAATGATATCATTACACTGTACTGTTGACAACATGATAATATTACTACACTTCTATGTAGTCACCCTGTGCATCAGCACCATGTTAACCTCTTCCTGCATCAATGTTACAGATTGCAGGAGGTGGCACAGTTTCATCATATGCACAGGGTGTTTATTTGGTATGCCTGAGTCTGCCACTGATACAACCAATCGACATGTATGTGTGTGTGTGTGTTAGTGAGGGACAACAGTACAAGATGGGGCAATGTTGATGCGGTGTGTGCATGTATGTGTTAGCCCTAGGTGTTAGCATTATGCATGTGTGTATGCATACACACAGTTCCACCTCATGGCTGCCATATACGGGTGTTTGTGGACAGCCACAGACTGTACCTGCCAGGTCATACAGATCACTGTCTCTGGCCACGGACATGGTACCTGTGCCTGGCAGGGGTGCTACGGACATTATCAGGTACTAAGCCGGACTGTGTACTGTCATCAGAAGCAGTTGGTGGATGACTGGAGACATGTCCCTGCTGGGACTGTCCAGAGCCACGTGCACATGGTCTCCTAGGGCGGTCTGATGACAGCACAGACCCAGCATTGCTGGGGCTGGTACTGGCACTATGGGAGCGGCCGCGAGTTTGTTGTCATCCACGATGACTGCCAGCTGCTGATGTTGCTGGCATACATCCACGTCGACGCCTCAACCGTCCTGCATTGCCCTGGCTCATGGACATGTAGTTGTGGAACAGATCTAATGTGTCCCCCCGTCTGTCAATGACCTCGGTGAAATTACGGATGGCAGCCGCAACGTCACGCATAGTGTCATTCATAGCAGTGCAATGTGCTCTCAGCTCCCTCAGACCCTGTCTGGTGTACCGTTCCATACGTGCCTGTGCCTGCATTACAGCCCAGAACATAGCTGAGGTTGAAAGACCTCTGTGGGCATGTCTGACAGGGGCAGTACGACCACGGATGCTCCCACGAGAACCCCTGGACATCTGCCTGTGTGGTACCATGTCAGGACTCTGGCCATGGCTGCTGTGAGGGGATGCATGTGCCACTGATACCACATTACCCTGGTCAATGCCCACTGTATGCTGTCCATCACCTAAGGACATTGGTGACAATGGGATGTATTGGCAGGATGACTGTGCACATTGATGGGGTTGACTGCTGTCTACTGTCGATTGGCTGACCAACAACAGACCCTGGCACACCTCCCTGTGCCATTACACATGTATCATCATTATCACTATCCCCAGCAGTGGATTCAGGTTCCCTGCTGCACACCACCAGAGCAACACCAGAACCTGTGAGAGGAAGACAGGAAACACAGTTTACAATGTGTACACAATGTTACCACAGATGCACATGGGCACATGCACACATGGGCACATGCACACATGCACACATGGGCACATGCACACATGCGCACATGGGCACATGTACACATGCACACATGTGCACATGGGCACATGGGCACATGCACACATGTACACATGCACACATGGGCACATGCACACATGCACACATGGGCACATGCACACATGTGCACGTGCACAAATGGGCACATGCACACATGGGCACATGCACACATGCACACATGGGCACATGCACACATGCACACATGGGCACATGCACACATGCACACATGCACACATGCACACATGCACACATGGGCACATGCACACATGGGCACATGCACATGGGCACATGCACACATGCACATGGGCACATGCACATGCACACATGGGCACATGCATACATGCACATGGGCACATGCACACATGGGCACATGCACACATGCACACATGCACACTCCTCAGTACATGAGATACAAACACACAGACACAAACACACCTGCAATCAAACACATAGCAATACTGTTTGAGGGTATTATTACTATTATTATCATTAGTATTAAAAGTATTGTTATTACACACTCACCAGCATGGATTGGCTGCCTTGCTGTTACACCAGAGGGACCTGCACAAACAAGACATTTATTGTCAGTGGGCACAACTGTGCCAGTGATACTGTGAGTATGATACAGTTCAGTAGTACTACAGTTGGCTTTCACAGGTCTACTGCTGATATTGAGAATATCACTCTTGCACAATAATTACCAGGTTAACAGCTACAAACACAGTACACACCTCACACATGCATAAACTACCAGTGTAGAGAACAGTCAACTATAGATATGGCATGTTACCTGCATGCTCCAAGTCCACATGCTTGGTGGCTCCAGCCTCCATCATTACACATGTCTGCGGATGTTGTTGTTGTTGGGCTGGAGCCACAACACTTAGGAGGAGCCCCTCCAGTCTGGTGAGGGGGGGTGTATAGCCGCCCCACCACCTGTGGCAAGCTGTTGCCTGTGGATATCAGATGCATGCTGACGGACATTTCTAATTAAATCACTGCAGTGATGGCGTACCTGCTCATATGTCTGGTTATGCGTGCCTATGTCATTTACCCGACGGACAAGGTCTTGCCACAGTGCAGCCCTCTCCTGCTGGTTCTGGATGGTGCGGGAAAAGAGTGTGGCAAAATCCCGCACCAGGCTCTGGTGTATCTCCTCTTCCTCTGCAGCAGAGTATGAGGGGTTGCGCTGGTGCACCATCACCCTGGAAGGAAAAGAAAAATATGTGAGCAAGTGATATGGCACACATAATACTCTACTGTAGTGATATCACTGAACTGCCATATATAGCATCTGTCTGTCTATTGGGGGATACACATGTAAATGACCACATATTAGTGCTCAGCCAACAACTGTGTGACAGTGCCTGGCACAGTCCATACAACAAACTAGTATACACCAGCAGTCGGCACACTGTTTGAGGTCCAATGCACAACCTCACACTGGGGGTTTGTATCAAGGTAATGGATGGGGAACATTGTCAACCCATGCAATGCATGCAATGCACAGTAAAAATTTCAATGGTAATGCACCCTAGTCTTTGTGGCCATACCCCTACCTACACCGCAGTCACATACGGGGAACCACAGCGCAACGTATGGCAATGTAGTATGTTTGTATCCCAATACCTGACACATCTTTCTCTGGCCTCACACCAAGGACACACACTACCATGACAGACACAAAGTCATGCTGAGCAATCACACCATTACAGACCTTGCACACAGTCAGTGGCACACTCATTCCACCTCACATAGTTGGTATTGCAATGAGTACATGTGTGTGTGCATTGTGTCATAGGTAGGTAGTATGCTATTGGCCCTGGGCCAACAGCAGCATACTGTTATGCTACCCTGCCCCTTGGGACACATGTAATGTAATTGTACTTGCTCCTGTCAAACAGTTACACAGGGTGACTCTTATGGCATATTACCTATCTGCATAACATTCGATTGGGGTATGTCTGACATCTACTAATGAGGAGCCTTGGTTCTTAATGCTGGGTGGTTTACTCCAGGGTATGGCTTATTTGTGGGTAGGAACCTGCACCTCCACCATGTGCTCTTTACTGCAGTGCCAAGGATGACAGACATAAGTCATTTAGGCTGGGGATATTGTGAGGTGTTACCATGGTTGTTGGACAACTGTTATGGGTGTGACTTAACTATGTATATCCAGCAGTGGTAACCTCTGTGTAGGTAGTATGAGAGGCACTTTATCTGTGATTTTGTCAGTCACTCTGCATAGGTAATGTGTTTGAGGGCATTATCACTATTTGTTAGGTATGACTGTGTCCTTCTCCCTTTCTGTAGTTGTCATGGGAGGTACATACCTTGTAGGACATTGTGAGGTATAGAGGGGTACAGTGACCTACATTTCCCTAGCTGACACACCATTTGTGCTGACACGTACCATGTACAGGAATTACAAGACTAGTGTGCCACTGTGAATATCAAAGGGGAGGCTATTGCACACTTGTTTCCCATGTTCCCTCCTGACACATCCAGTAGTGGGCAGGCAACCACCTATGTGGTGGTTAGTGGTGTAAGTGTTTTGGAATAGGGTATGGTACTCCAGTATCCACACTGGTGTTCAGTCCATGCCTTTGTCACCAGGCACCTGTTGCAATACATCTGCACACATGTGCCTCTCTCAGTATATATATATATATATATATATATATATATATATATATATATATATATATATATATACAGAGAGAGAGAGAGAGAGAGAGAGGGGGGGGGGAGATATTCATATACATACATATCTCTAGACATTAATATCTGTCTGTATATGTACATGTATCTATATATGTATGTGTCTATTACATATATATGTAAATACATATTCTATCTATCTATCTATATATGTCTATTTATACATCCCTCTCTATCTATGCACACATATATGCATATGATATATATATGTATATATATATATATATATATATATATATATATATATATATATATATATATAAATATACATACATATACATATAATATATATATATATATATATATATATATATATATATATATACTTTTTATTTACACATACAAATACACACACTAACATACTGCTAAACATCCATTACTGTACAACCTACATTGTACGTTGCACTACAACCTACATTGATATGTGCACATAGCAACCTTCAAATACATATGTATGTCCAGCCTTCACTAACAGTTGCAGTATGTCCCCTGCCCTATGCACATCTTCATATATATATATATATATATATATATATATAGATACATGATATATATATAGATACATATATGAAATTTATTGATTATTTGAATTCTAGTAGTTCTTTTCTAAAATTTACATATGCACAAAGTCAGGAAGGTCTAGCATATTTGGACACATATGTATTTTCCAAAAACTTCCAATACTCTTCAAGAATTTATAGGAAGACTACATTTTCGAACAGCTATCTAGAACATTCTAGCAATCACCCCAAATCTCTGTTGAGAAATATTTATAAGGGACAACTTATTAGAGCTGTAAGAATGACCTCTGATTTTTCTGACATGACAGCTGAGGTAACATACATCACGTCATTATTTAGAGACAGGGGTTATGATACCAATATGATGTATAATATAAGTAGTCAAGTAATTAGAGGATGGGGTACTAGATATATACCATTATTAGGACTGGAATTTAAAAATAGTACAAATAATAAAACTATCATTACTAAGAAAAATTCCTTTGTTGACATACGTAGATCATGTATCTTAGAATACGGTCCTTATTCTTATAAAGTTCGAGGAATTTTGAACAGCAATTGGAATATTATATTGGCAGACACACATATAGCGAATATATTGGGACATAGACCTTGTTTTGTGAACAAAGTGGGTCCAAATATAAAGAGATTGTTGGAAAATTCTTTTGCACAAAAATTAATTACACCTAAGAATACCCAAAAATGTGGAAGATGTAATTGGTGTTTTGCTATTAACAACAGTCATAGTATTAGGTTGAATAATGTGACTCGATCTTTTATTAGTTTCAAATCAGGAACCTGTACATCAAAATTTGTTGTCTATATAGCATTATGTACAGAATGTTCTGTGTTTTATATGGGAAAGATGGAGAGACAGCTGAATAAAAGAATATATTGTCATTTTTATTCCATTAAAAAGAATGACGAAAAAAATGCTCTTTATAGACACATCAAACAACAAGGAGCAGAACATAAGTTTACTTTTGGCATAATTGATATGGTAAAAGCAGACCCTAGAGGAGGCGATCAGAAGGGACACCTTTCATATAGAGAAATGTGGTGGCAAATTTATACTGATGCATCATCAGCCCCAGGCATGAATGAAAGTTTGACTATTAAGCCATTATTACAAAAATGGAGTCATTAATATTTACACACTAATAATGGTTTATAGTGTTTCAACTGTGTGTTTTAATATGTATTTTTCATCATTATTTTTATTATACTTATTGAGCACAATAAGTGACAACTATTGTAATAACAATTTTTTGTGCGTAGTATTCAAAGCACACTTTAATGATTTTAGACACCACACTATATATTGTATTTCACCAGTATTAGTTAAATTTAAATTTGTATTATTTTCAGACTATTTTTATAATCTTTATAATGTTTTAACAAAGAAACTTTTAACAATATTTTTAATATTTATAACATTATAGAGTTAGTCAGATTCTCCTTTGGTATTTTGCAAGTATTAATAGCCTTGTTACAATTTCTTTAGAGTATTGTGCGTACAAATCAAGTGTGTACGTCTTTAAATTTTCAAGGTATTTTGGCGCCAAAGAACTTTTAAATTTAGTTGGGAATTTAATATGGCATTCAGTTCTGATGAAGCCTGTATTAGCAACAGGTGAAAGCGCTCAACTTGTTTTTTATCTTTGTGTAATAGTTCGTATGATTCTACAATAAATACGTAATTTTATAGTACACGCTGACTGCATGAGTTATCTTTCTCTTTATCCACTTCTCAAGTCTACATAGCGTGGCGTAAGCTGTTTTTTTTATATTTGAAGTTCTTCAGTGTAGCGAACGCTCTTGGTGTAATTTATATATAGATACAGACTGCTAACACATATGGAGGGTTCACAGTATGTAGACTATTAGATTATTAGTTTACATTACCTTTGTTTGTCACTGCTGTTTGTGATGGCTTGCTGCTTGGTGGCCTGCTGCTGGTTAGCTTGATGGTTTTTATTGTTTTTTTTTTTTTTGGTGCCTCTCTCTGTGTCTCTTTGTCTCTTTGTCTCTCTCTCACTCTCTCTGTCTCTCCCTCCGGATGTTGCAATGAAAGTATTGCATGTGTGGACTGGGAGTACAGGCTGCTTTTGTAGGTATCTGCACATGTGCATGTGACGGCCTCTGCACCAATTGTTAGCCAGCATTTACAAATTGCATGCAGCCTGCTATGTGGTAATTGCAGTTCTCACTGTGATTTCAGGACAGTGCTATAAAATGTTAGGTTAGGTAGGCATAGCCCTTTCAGATTTTCAAGGTGGGGACCATGCTGGTTCTGTGAGTGTAAAGGTTGGTATGTCTCTCATATTTCAGGCTGTGTTGTAGGCACTGAAATGCATGTTGTACTGTATTATTGCTTCCTCCAGTTCATTCTTCTCAGTGTGTATGTTAACTGACACCTAATAATACTAATACTGTTTAAATGGGAGTATGTGCTTTCCTGTGGGACTTGTGGATTAACTGGTATACAGCAGTGGCTCTTGCAATTTGTTGCTATGGCTTCACTATTTGGCCTTTACATTCACTCCTTGAATGCCTGCTAGGTGTCTTTACTGGAATGTGTTGCTATGGCTTTCCTATTTTCATTTACATTCACTCCTTGTAATGCTTGCTATATTTCTTTCAGCAGCAATTCCTTATATGTTTGGTGTGGTTTGGTGGTACTGCATGCAGTCTGGTCTGGCCAAGGTGTGGGGCTTGACACCAACAAGGGTATTTTATTTTGCTGCTGAGCAGTAGTGGGGCCTTGTACTTTGTACTAACAGTTATGGATAGCAGGCACATGCAGTGCTTGTAAACTGCTATACTGTCCTTATTTTATTAGTTGGCTACATCCTTTGATATTTGTGGATTGTACACCTACATGCGGGTGTGCTCGTGGAAACTATTCTACAGCTATTCACAGAGTGTGTGACAGCAGACAGAATGATATGCCTGTGAGTTTGTGACACTTGCAGGCCTCAAATACTCTCAAGTGTATCTTTTATCAGCCTCAGGGAATGGTACATATCAGTGGGATACACCCGTGATATATTTCAGATATTCTGCAGTTGTGACTGTGGGGTATTTTCAGCATATGTATTACTACACCATTTCTGACATGCAAGTAGTGCATACTTTCAGTAATTGACAGTTACCATTACATGGGATAAAACAACTTTCTGCTACTGTTAGTACATTTCACAGGGAGTCAGTGGGGCACAGTTAACATTTGTTTTCAAATCAGGGACATCCCTGTAAATCAGTCACAGTTGCGAGGTCTGGCCTCTTACCTATTTAAATATGGCAGTGTTTATCCTGCTCTGATAGTGTGTGTGGTTTGCAAGGTGCTACTGTCACATTATTATCTACTAGCTACCGACTAGCATGGCTGTTTCTCTTCTCACACTAATGTTATACAAATCCACAAGAATTACCAGTAAAGATACAAGAAAAGCTTTGTGTAATAGCCTTCCTATATTCCCTTTACATTCAGTCCTACTATTTCATGATATATTGCTTTCAGCACAAAGTTTTTGTATATCAGTCATGGCTTAGTGGAAAGTCATGCAGACTAGTGTTTCCAAGGTCCTGGGTTCGAGACTGACAGAGGAATTTTATTTTGCTGCTGAGCAGACTACAGGCCTTGTCATTCAGAGTGACTAAGGCACTTTTAAGCAGTTGTAAGTGGGTTAGCGCTGGTTTGCGCGGTGCTCACGCATGCGCACTGTCACTTAGCTTCGCGCACACACGCTTAGCTAAGTGCACACAAGCACACACCTGCTTACTACTGCTTAAAAGTGCTTACTCTCGCACACCCACGCTAATTTCTTTGAAAGAAAAGAAAATGGAGAGATAGGAAAGTGGTGAAAAAGGGGGCACAAAGAGGGCAGGACAGTAGGAAAAGAAGCTCGGGATTTGCAGGAAGGATGTAGGAAAGGCCCATAGCTGCCCATTTCTTTATCAGCAACAGCTGTGCATATGTCTGTAATTTGGTGTGAAATTTGAAACCTTCCACCCCTGAGAGAGGGGTGAGGACAACAAAATATGTTGTACAGCCAGTTGTAATTATCAGTTCACATGTCCAGCAGACATGTCTGCAAAATGGGCAGCTATGTATGGGGCGTAATTTTTTTGCGGGAACAGAGTGCCCTTTTTTATTTTTTTTTTCAGGTGAGAGTGGAATGTGAGGTACAGGAAGTAGGTATATTTGGGGAGGTAGGTAGGGGAGGTTAACAGACAAGACAAACAAGATGCATACAGGGGTGGAGTATGACACATGTGGGGGGAAACACAATTGACGGGGATGGATGTTTGGATGTCGTGAGCCCATGAGCCCACAGATGGCAACAGTGGAACTGAGATCCCCAGCCAAGGGCAGTTGCCACTGCGCCTTCAATGCCCAGGACGGGGCTGTGCTGGGGGCTGTGTAGGATGGGCAGCAGGCACACCCGTGAGTTGCACCACCCGTGCCTCAAGCTGGCATAGGGGTTCAAGCACAGAATGCCTGATCTCGCTATGCACCACAGACCGGACACTTTGGAGGTTGAGTGGACGGTCTCCTCTGGCCACGCTTGCAGAGGGGGGACGAGCCCCATCCCCTGCAGCGCTTCCACCCAAAGTGGCACAGGGCCACCGGAGGAGGTTCCGGCCTGGGCACTAGTGCCAGGTGCACTCGCCAGCTGAGGTGGGAGAGGTGGGTCCGCTGGAACCCGCCTTCCCTGTTGTCCTATTATTTGCAATATTTTATGACATTTTGGGTTAGTAACAAACAATTCCATTCAAAATTAGTTGTAACAGCATGCATCAGTATTCCCATTAACCAAACACCCATGAATTCCAAACATTGAACAGCAAGCATAACACATACATATTTTGAACAACAGTACACAATCCAACAGCATGCAGGGTTGATTGATGGCAACAGGCCATCAGGTTTGTATATGTGAACAGGACACATGCATCAATGTACGTGCAAATATGTTTGAACCAACAGGACAAATGTCCATAGGAATTAATTGTGAATACACATACCCAGTTTGTTGTGGAATGGCATTATTTGTGAATATAGGGTAGGGTGAAGAAATATTTCATTAACAACTTCAACTACCTATACATATGCTGTACATCTCTAGTAGCTGCAGAAATATATACCCTACAGGTCTTAGTACAGTTTCCTATATGTAACCTTAGGAATGTTGGTGATGGGACTGTTACTGCTACATTAATATACATTGAATTTTTATTCATACACATTCATATCTGGCTGTGTTCAGGTACAGAATCCTGCTACATTTGATTTATATGGCTCAAGACAACTGTGGATGTTCATTATTTCATACAACCATACTATCTCCATATTGCAAGGGTACAGCAATATATCCAAATTGTGGGACAGACATATTCCAGCTTCAGTACTTTATTACAAACATTTCACTGTTTGGTTGTGGCTGTCTCATTCATTTCATTATGTACTGACTGCAGTATACTTTATTCAACAGTTATAACAGCTTTCTTGGTCGATTCATACCTCTTTCTCACACTCTCACTTGTTCTATTTTTACAATTCAAGATGGTACTTTATTCTAGGCATTATTAACATGTCATACTTGGTTACAACAATCCTTTCCAACAGACTCACTTGTTTCATATGGCATATTTTCAAAGGGGATGTATTTGACACATGTCTATTGTCTTTAGCTTGTTTACCACTAATTTTCAGGCTGTAGCAGGTTATCTGATATTACAATACAGGTAGGAAATCTCTATTTCAGACTTGTTTAATTTTTATTTCTGGATTACAGGCTGCATCACTTATCTAATCATACAGTACTAGCAGAATCTTTCTTCTAGTGTAATTTGAACTTTATTAATATGTAACTACACTAAACTCTTTTACAAGCTGTCTCGCTTATATTGTATAACAATTAGAGAAAAATAATTACTAACCTGCCTGATGGCACAACCATTCCAGCCTATCACCATAGGCTCGCCGATTCACAGAACGCACACCTGCAGCTGTAATATAAATGAAGTAATATTGGAACATACATCTCCATAATATCAGCTAGGATAATTCTTTACATACGTAATTACATGGATACTTACTCAGTAATGGGGCGTTGGGCATTTGCCGGGCCTCCTGGATCCAACGGTTCAGTTGGTCCTGCTTTCATCTCTTCAGGTCCGCATGGTGGTGACGGACCTGTTCACCAGTCCTTGGTATGCCTGTGGCACTGGTGAGATCATGTGCCAACCAGTTCCACTCCTCTGCCTTGTATGGTCCCCACAGAACCTGGCCCTGCATGAGTTGAGCCTCATGATCATGGACTAGGAGCCAAACCATATATTTGGACTCCTCAACACCCCATATCTGTGCTCGGAAGCAACTACCCTCTCCTACACCTGCCATTCTGACTGCAAATAGGTTCCACAATCAGTTATGCTGTGTATTCCTGCCTATGGGGCTTATATATGCCGTTTTTCCCGCACTTATCTGTGATTGGCCATTTTGGAATTGTATCAGCTTAAAAAAACTGCTTTGTCATGCTTCTATTTACATTCATTCCTATATATATATGCTAATACTGCATTTTTCAGTACAGCTGTCATGGCTTAGTGGTTCAGTACTTTGACAATGATGCATAGTATCTTGGGTTCAAGCCTGGGCATTGCTTTTTTTTTTTTTTTTTTACTACTGTCTAGACAGGCTAGGAGGTGTGTCTGTGTAAAGGCGGCTTTGATACAGCTTGCTCAACATTGCCCACCGGTAAGCCGGTTGGCGCACTGCGCAGGTCCTCGCAAATGGGTTATGCTGGTTAACGCATTATTTGGCTATGAGTACGCATATTACGCTATGAGAAATGTTGCTCAACTACGGGCACACAGTTTCAGCGTGTTAATGCGCTGCTCAACTCTGGGCACTCATATTACACCTGTTAAACCACTAGTCACCTGCGGGCAATCATACTCAGCTTGTTAGAGTGCTGCTCAGCTATGAGCACTTCTAATTTTTTTTTTTTATTGTGTCAGATTTCTTCAAAAAAACATGGCCCATTTCATTGCATTTACTTAAATTATAGTTTTATATATATATATATATATATATATATATATATATATATATATATATATATATATACATACATATATGGCAGGGGATTGTTTCGTGCTTATTTCACTAAAAATAGAAAATGATGTTGTTGGGGCTCGAACCGTGACTCCCTCCTCTTTGGCCGACGTCTCTACCGCTACACTATTGCTACTTGGCTTAATTTACATATTTAGATCTTATATGCTTTTCCAATGAGTGCTAACTGTCACTGAGTGAAGGGCACACCCATGCAAATGAGCGCAATTACGGGCAAACATTTTTGAAATTATAAAAAAAAATTAAACTGTTTATTTTTACGTTTTACATTACAGTTGGGTTTATAGTCTGTGGGGGCATGTGTGCTGTTGTGCTTCTTGACATTTCCACAGACTCGCTTGTGGGTGTTTCCTTTCGGGACTGTGATTCTTCTGGGGGCGTGTCCCTTTGCAGGACTCGCCTTGTGGACACGCCCCCTACTTTCCTACACGGACTGTGTTAGCCTAGGGTGTGATACAGCATGCCCTCTTGAATATGCATGTCATGCTGACATCACACCGTTTAACTGCAGCCTCCGTGTAAGACTTGCTAACTCTTACACGGAGGTTTCGTGAATCCTGCCTAATGTCTTTAAACTGTTAACTATCTGCTTGCACAAATTTAGCAAATAGTTGCTACAGTTTAAACCCTACCTTTAAACTGTTTGCTTGCAACAAATTTGACAAGCAGTTGCTACAATTTAAACCGTGGCTGCTTGGAGTGCTACAGAGCTTAGGTTTTAGTTAAAGGAAGGATTTTTAAACTTTAACTAATTGCTTGTAACAACTGTATAAAACAGTTGTTAAAGTTTATACCCTGCTTACACAGAGCACCACAATGTTAAGGTTTTAGTTTAAAAAATATTTTTTTCTTTTCTTTTTCTTTTAAGCTGTAGCCTGTATGGTGCACTACAGTACTAAAGTTATGGTTTAAACAACAAAAAAAAAAAACATTTTTTTTCCTTTAAACTTCAGCAAGCTGCTTACTACAATGTAGCAAGCAGTTGCTACAGTTTAGGCCACACAATGGTATTGCACAAAATAGCAATCAAAATGACAGATAGGAGATAATGCCCCCCAACACTTTATGCCACGGCCGTTGCCTCTCTTGCCCCACCCGAGCTATGCTACTGCCAAGATGGATACGCTTTGATATTCAAGCCATATAACCTAAGGGCCACTGCAGCACTGGAAATGATGAACATGGTGCAGTTGTGCAAATTGCGCTTACTCATAACAGTAGATGTTCGAATTCCTCACAACTGCATTAGCCACACCCACCCATCCCCACATACTTTTGCATATAGCTGTAGTTGGGGCATAAGGTAGGGTTGTGTTTGTTTTTTACTTTATATGTTCTATTATTAATATCGATTAGTTATTTCAAGATGATAAGCTCTACTCTCATTGTATGGGCAAGAATGTCCTGAAGAAAGCTTCACTCCGACTGCTGATTTCCATCCATGGAATTATCAATCAGCAGGCAGAATGAAGGAGTGGGGGGAGCCAGAGCTATTTGAAGCTGTTTGGTCATTATCTCCTGGGTTGGCAGCAACCCAAACAGCCTAAGAGCTACTGCAGCAGTGAGGAATTAAAACATCTACAGTTATTAGTAGGTGCAACTTACATAGCTGTACTTTACTGTGGTCTAAAAGCCACTGATATTGCTGTACTGTGATATTTCATTAGATAAGGCTGTAAAATCCCTTGTTTAATTTATGTCCTGTTTTTATAACTTTGTTTCACCTGTAGATCTCCTTCCATTTCCTGTTGGTCAATACACTTGGGCAGCTAACATTGTCTAATTCCTTCTTGTCTCACACACACACACACACACACACACACACACACACACACACACACACACACACACACACACACACACACACACACACACACACACACACACACACACACACACACACATGCAAACACACATACAAAAGATATCTCTCTTGTTAGAAACAGTAGTTTTCCTGGAGAATCGTGTTTCTGTGAGGCTCTCTTTATGGTAGTGATTCTCATGAATCTCATTTAGACAGTACCACTGATTATGAGACACATCAAAGTTAGATAAACCTGCACCTCTCATTACCCTGGCAAAATGTACTCTTAAATTGTTGCTTATATTCCTATAGATTTTAGTGTAAAAGTATCTGCCTTGTTGGAAATACACATAGCTTGTTCTCATGTACAGCAGAATGGAAGTGGATCTGCAGCTGATTCTACCTACTCGTAGAACTTCCTTGGCCATGTACCTCTATCCCCTCTCATCAAAAATATCTTCATTTCCTAATGACAAATCTAGCCATCAAAAGGTCCTCTGCAGTGCCTGCAACAACAAAAAGGCTCAAAGCCTTAGTAGTGAAGGTACATACCAAAATCTGACTGGTCATCCTTAGCATGCAAACACTGAAATAACCACAGTCAGATTAATTGTTAATCACTAAGGAACAAATACCATATACTGTATGTAGATTCACTGACAGGACAGACATTAGAAGTGGGTGACATGATGGTAAGGAGGAGACTGGGCATCCTATGTATCCAGGGGACAAGATGGAAGGGTAGTGCAGCAAAGACACTTGGCTTAGGATCCAGAGTCTACTATTCAGGAGGAGGACAGGCTAGAAATGGTGTCACAATTGTTGTAAGGGCGAGGCTTCAGAAGACAGTGAGGGATGTCCTCAGAATTAGTGACAGGCACATGGTTATCAGCCTCCAGCCTAGTGATAGGGCAGTATTCATAATCTCAGCTTATGCCCCACAGTAGGGTTGTGATAGTGAGGAAATGAGTGCAATCAGACAGCAGTTGCAGGACATGCTAGATAAAGCAGAACAACATGAATTGGTGTTGATTATTGGTGGCCTGAATGCACACATTGGGACAGATAGAACAAGATATGAGAACTGCCTAGATCCACATGGGTGGGGTAACAGGAATAAAGAAGAAGAGGCCATTCTAGACTTCTGTCTGGCAAATGGCTTGATAGTAACCAAAACAGGATTTAGAAGGAGAGACAGTCACAAGATCACATACAAGAGTGGCCAACATGCAACTCATGTAAACTTCCACCTAGTAAAGAAAGGGCATTGGGGTGGAATCAGCTATTGCATAGCCATCTCCATTGAAACAGTCAGCACACAGCATAAACCAGTGAATGCCAGAATCAGCTACAAGCAGTGGTCAGAGAAGGATCTAAGGTCAACAGAGACAAGGCTAAAGACCTGGAGGTTGACTGGAGAGAAAGAACATCAGTTCAAGGAATTACTCAGGGTACTAGCACCTCAAGAAGAAGAGGAAATAGGTGGAGTTGAAGAAGAATAGAAGTGCCTCAAAATAGCATGTGTGAGGACTACAGAACCGATATGCAGCTGAGCCTGGTATGGAAATAAGGTACATAAGGAAAGCTGGTGGTAGAATGAAGAAGTGCAGGAAATCATCAAAAGAAATGAGTGCAGGAAAATGTGGGAGATAGAAAAGATGGACCAGGCTAGGAAACAGTATTGGAATTAGCTGATCTACCAAAGCTGATCTGGCTAACCACATGAGGTAAATACTCTCTGATTGTACTGAGTAGCCTTATTTTTTCTGACCTACTCAAAGTGGGTTACCCACAAGTGGAAATCAAGGGAAATGTCTGGAATGTGCTTTCTGTTGGATGCAAAGCTATGTGTTCTGTTAAGATTTTATGCTACAGGGGCCACCATGGACATGTCTGGAGTATCACACGTACTGGCCTGTCAGTCCTGCACCACTTCCCCAAAATCATGCTGCTGCAGCGTGCTAAAGAGCATATCTGCCTCTCCAGGACTTCAGAGGAGAGAAACAGCACGATTCAGGTGTTGTACAACAAAGCCTATTTCCCTGAAGTCATGGTTGTCACAGATTCTATACGTGTTGCCAACAAGGTCCCACTGATCCACTGGAAATGAGACATATCAACAGAAAGGCCTTCCACACTCTGAACTGTCAAGTGTTCAGTAATGACCAGGCCATTATCTAGAATGAGAGTATGCACCATCTGAGACGTTAACATAATTCACATTTCTGGCATACATTCGATTATGCCAGATACAAGCTAGAGTACTGGATGATGACCTCAATCTACAACCTGCAGACAATACAGGAGATGACATATAACTGAGCCCAGGTAGAAACAGATGTGTTCAGATAACTAAAGGAATGCTTCCACTGTCTAGACATGTCAGGATAGGCACTGCAATACTGTTCAGACACCTGTGGCAAGATTTGTGTTGTCTGTGTCATTCTGCACAATGTGGCATTGTGCCCATACCTGATGCAGTAGTAAAACATCTGAGCAAGATCTTTCATACTTGTTGGAATGACAACAGAAAGACAAGGCAGAGAGAAAGGAGAGGAATAT
>NC_056728.1:603544129-603574129 GCF_019279795.1 Protopterus annectens | reverse complement strand
AAAGTGTGAATTATGGGGTTCTGCTCTCATACTAAATGATGTAGTTAATGAAATACTGGCAGTCTGGTATACAAATAGAGTGGAAGGCATTTAGCGAGAGAACAAAGAGCAGGGAAGCATAGCCAAGTGCTTCCTCTGGAGACAAATTGCTTTTACAAGAAAAATGAATAAGGTAGCTTGTTTCCTGAAGACAATTTCAAGGTAGTTGACACATTTGATTTTTAGAAGAACATGACTGCACACTTCAGTTAAAAGGGAATAACAAAGTCCCTTTCCAAAAAGAAATATATGTTATTTCAATTACACGGTAAATACTGCAAGAGAATACAATAACTGCATATCGGAGTAATGTAAGAACTCAGTTACAGTTTACAGTTTGCAGAGTTATATTGTTTAACCATGGTATGTGTCAAGCCAATCATCAGAATTATTATTTCTGTGCAGTTTCTAGCATAACTACTTTAAAACCAAGAAAATCAAATTGTTTTTGTGTTCCTCTAAAAATATATTTTCTTCACCTTTGTAAAGAAGTAGGATAAGAGTTATTTACAGACTGCAGAAATCATCTGTAAATGAATAGGTAATATACTGTGCCTCTGTATGATAGCACAGAAAAAACATTTTAACTGAATCTCTGCACTGTTGTGTACAATTCATAAGAAATGTAATTTGTGCTTTCTTTTTTCATTCTTTTAGCTGAGTGCTATTGTTTCTTTTTCTTCCACCTTCGCTTTGACTTTCTATATTTTATTTTTTATTTTACTCCACGCTCATTACAGACAGTACTGAGAAGGAAAGAAGTAATCTGTGAGAGGCTGAAAAGGTTTTAACCTGAAGTCCTGGGTTTGCTTCCCTCAGCCTCTATTTGTTTATAGTGCTGCTCAAAGCAAGTCAGTTAACCAATCAGTTCTTCTCAACTGCCTCTAAAATGAACCATTTGTGGCTAGAGGGTTTCTGTGGTTTAGAAATAAATGAAATACTTAAAACAAAAATAAAATGTTTTAAATTTTGTAAACTCAAAGACATTACAAAGATGTATTATAACACTGATAACCGAAAAGCTGTGAGTCATTTTCCTTTAAGGTGCCTGCATTAAGGATCCATCATTAAATCACCTGCCCATACTTGTCTAGGAAGGGTTGGGTGACTTATTTTTAAATGCCAGAGAAATCCTTAGTGTATCAAAACAAAATGATCTAGGAATACTTTCCATACAGTTCAGGGTATGTCAGTATATATTTCACATATGCTCATAAGCACATCTATCATGAAAGATAGTTTTATAGTCATTGTTACAATTTTCACTTTGTACACTAGCAAGATTAGAAAATGTCTGTTTGGTGACTATCAGGATTCCAAACTAAATAATTCTATAACCTATTCATTCATCCACATTCCCTTTTTCTTTATCCCATTTTTGTACATGTGGTTGGGGTGTCCATACCTCTCAACCTGTAAGCACAAGAAGTCTGGACAAAGCCAAAAATAATGGAGGGAACAAACGTCCAAAAATAAGGACAAGTTTTAAATGTTATTATAAACTTAGAAAGTTGATACAGTAAAAGGTTTTGCATTAGCATGATTTTTCTAAAAGATGTGAAGTCCGAAAGTCAAATGTGTATTATTATTTTAGTGATATCAATCCTGAATGATTTGCCAGAAATCCACAAATTTTATGAGGTACACACCAACATTATGAAATAAAAATCTGGACAGTTAAGCGTATGGGGGTATCACTTCAGTAGTGACAATCATCTAGAACCAAGGTTCATACTACTGGGTGGTTAGCCTTGCCACAGTCTTTCTTCCATACCATATACTCACATGGACACTCACACCTATGGTCAGTGTAGAGTGTCCAGTCCACCTACTGAATGTCTATGGCATGTTTGAGGAAACCAGAACCCCCTGAGAAAACCCAAATGAGCACAGGGAGAATATACACAATAAACACAAACATCACCTCAGCTGAGAATCTAACCAGAGAACATCTTGCTATGAGTTGACAATACCATCTGCTGTTCCACTGTGCCATCCATATAATTCTATAACCACTGTTCATAATTAATGACTGGAGTTATTCTTACCTACAAACTGCAGAGACCAAGAACAGATAATAAAAATTACAGGCATGCAGGGGGCAAATCCACCTGCATGGGATGTTGGGAGGCTTTACCACTATAAATGATGATTCTTGAAAAATACATTTCTATGCCATTCATTTGCTCTCAAAATTCTGATTTGGATTTATGACATTTACAAGGATTACTGTAAAACATAAATAAATGATACCAATCAAGTAAATGGAAATAATATACTGCTTACATTTATCAGCATAATATACTAATTCTTTTATATGGATGAGCATCATAGTAGCATTGATTTACACCACTGACATCTATTGACTTTAATGCAAGGGAGACTGCAGAAAACAACTGAATTGGTAGGGTTAACTGGCAAGGGGTGGGGCTATATTATGGCAGGTTAATAACTGTTTAGCTATGATTAAACAACAGATTGAATCAGTCACTTTCATTCACAAACTGCCTCAAACTTGACTCAATGCAGTTCCTTTACTAAGTGTGTATAAGTCAGATAAAATATAATTGTTATTGTAATAAAACATAATTGTCACAAGTAATACATTTCATGTTATTTTCCTCAGACACATAATACCTCTATATAGCATGATCAATGACTGTTTGACTGTGATCAAATGACAGCAGAGGTTAGTAACTTTCATCAAGAAGCTGTCTCCTTCTCAAACAATTGCAGATATTTTATTGACTGTGCAGAACTCAGATGTCTGATTCTGTTCAAAAGAATGAATAAATACACAAATATGAGCCACGGTAACATATTTCCTCTTTCTGCTGTTCGATATATGCAGTGCAGCCAATTGCAACATATGTATCCAGATATGCACTCCATTTACAGCAATGTTAATGGCTATGTATAGCCCAAATGTCTGATTCTGATCAAATCAATGAACAAGTATACAACAGCAACAGGAATATAACCCAACTTGTTGCTCTCAGACATATACAATGCAATGCATTGAAACAAACCCCCCCCCACACACACACACACACAGAACTGCTCACCAGTTACTGCTTGTTGCTGTCATACCCTTTGCAGCCCCAGTATACAACTGATTAAGACTAGGAACTATTAATGAACTACTTCCTATTGTCAACATTTTCATTCTCTCAGCTTCCATTTCCCTACTGGATGACTCTGAGCAAGTCATTTAACCAGACAATGCTGTGGGGCAATTGGGAAATTACATTAGGCTTCTCAGTCATTTCCTGGGCCTCATGGCTAGTAACTGCCAATGAACTTATGTTCTACTTTTGGTACCAATGAAAAATAGATCTACCACATGCTAATATAATACCAGCTCTTTGGGAAACACATTGAGAAATTCCAAGCAAACACATTCTTTGTTCTCTTGATGGATGCAGCCATCTCTTTTAGAGGCCATATAAGATGTGATGGATGCATCCATCTCATTTAAAGATTGCATGGAGCAAACGGTATTGATGGTAACTACACAACTAAAAGTCTGTTTGTTATGCTATGTCTAATCATCTAATGCTAGATTCCAAAAAAGACACACTGGATTGCTTTAATGCCAGGAGTATAGACTACCAGTAATTGCACTTATACTCAGAATATCCTACTCAAGCTGCCAGCAACAAAACTTGTAGTTTCATAACACTAGCCCCGCAACATGAGCACTATTGCCTTAACCTAGAAAGGTCTAATTGATTGCCTTTCCTAGGTCATGCAATACTACTAATAGCAATAATTGCTGTTTAGTCTACTCCATAACATATCCTGACCCCTGTACTGAGATACCAACTTAGCAAAAGTACATTCTTTTATAACCTAAGAACAAGTATAGAAGAATAACTGACTTTGCATCAGCCATAATTTCTACTCACCATATGGAAAAAAAAGCATTAGTAAATTTGTACTTGCCAAATCGAACCACTTCCCACCCAAAATTAGAAATGAAACTGATTAGGCTCAGTTAAAAAGATAATGGATGCCTATTTCCTGCCTCTGCGTTGCTGCTTCTTCAAGGTTGATACATTTCCATGACTATCATATCATAAATATTAAACCTTAATCATCACACTACATCCAAGTGCATGTAACAACCTTTCACATAATCACCTACTCTATGCATACATATATATATATATATATATATATATATATATATATATATATATATATATATATATATATATATATATATATGCAGATACACACACACACACATATATATATATATTCATTTTGTAAAATGTTCAGAATGTTGAACATGTGTTTCGCCGCCATATTAGACTGAACTCTTAGAATGCCAAACAATGCCAGAATCTGTTTGTGAGAGGCCATAGTGCCCCAGGGAGTACACATTTTCTCTTTTCCTGCTGTAGTGAGATCTTGGAGTTGGTATATCTAAGTTAAAAAGGGGCTCTCCACAACTCACAAGATGAATTTATTATTGTTATTTATTTTTTTTGTTTTTTAAATCTTTTACTTTTGATATTCTCTCATTAAAGCATTTGAGTGCTCTATCTTATGCCATAGATCCATATATACATTCTTTTCTTCTTCTAGTCTCATAGCCAGGTGATATGAAACTGTACTAGGCATTGTAAATCTCAAACTGCGTTGCCTTCATCTCCATCAGTTTGGGACTTTTCAAAATAAAGTCCAGTTATATTTCTATTCTTCACATGAACTGACTGGTAAGTAGAAGGTAAACTCAGTCCTTAAATGAAAGCAAAAACTTAAAGAGATTAATAGAGCATGCTTTACTCAAAAGTCTTAGCATGCAATCTGTGGAGCTGTAAGGCTTCTACAACCACTTTTTAAAAGGACAAATTGTCTGGTTGATACCCTGTCTCAGATGGTACTTGAAGTCATTATCCACAGCCTAGCAAATTCTGCTGAGAAGATGGGAAAAGGACACACTCATCACTCAACACTAATTTAATTACAGTTACGCAGTGCAGTATGTCAAAGATAAACACACATTAGACTGTTCTAAAAGAGTTAAGGATTGCCAAGTCTTTTTTTCAGTTTTTTAGTCTTCACTGATTTTAAATGATCTAACCAAATATCTAAAGGTCATGGCCCATAATTACAAAATTATATTTGGCAAGCCATCTCCTTCTTCTCTTTCGGATGTTCCTGTTAGAGGTCACCACAGTGGATCATCTGTTTCCATTTATTCCTGTCCTCTGCATATTGCATGTCCTCTCTCACCACATCCATAAACCTTATATTAGGCCTTCCTCTTTTCCTCTTACCTGGCAGCTTCATCCTTAGCATCCTTTTCCCAATATACCCAGCATCCCTCCTCAGCACATGTCCAAACCAATGCAATCTCACCTCTCTGACTTTGTCTCCAACCTGAGCTGACCCTCTAATATACTTATTCCTAATCCTGTCCATCTTTGTCACACCTAGTAAAAATCTTAACATCTTTAACTCTGCCACTTCCAACTCCGACTCCTGCCTTTTTGTCAATGCCACCGTCTCCAACCTATACAACATAGCTGGTCTCACTACCCTCTTGTAGACCTTCCCTTTCACTCTTACAGATACCCGTCTGTCACAAATCACTCCCAACACTCTTCTCCACCCATTCCACCCTGCCTGTACTCTCTTCTTCACCTCTCTTCCACACTCACCATTACTCTGAACTGCTGATCAGAAGTACTTAAACTCATCCACCTTTGCTAACTCTACTCCCTGCATCCTCACCATTCCTCTATCCTTCCTTTCATTCACACACACATATTCTGTCTTAGTCCTGCTGACCTTCATTCCTTTCTTCTCTAGAGCATATCTCCACCTCTCCAGGGTCTCCTTAGCCTGGTCCCTACTCTCACTACAGATCACAATGTCATCTGCAAACATCATAGTCCATGGGGCCTCCTGTCTGATCTTGTCTGCCAACCTGTCCATCACCATTGCAAATAAGAAAGGGCTCAGAGCTGATCCTTGATGTAATCCCAACTCCACTTTAAATGCATCTGTCACTCCCACTGCAGACTTCACCACTGTTACACTACCCTTGTACATATCCTGTACCACTCTTACATACTTCTCTGCCCCTCCTGACTTCCTCATACAATACCACATCTCCTCTCTAGGCACCCTATCATATGCTTTCTCCAAGTCCACAAAGACACAAAGCAACTCCTTCTGACCTTCTCTACATTTCTCCATCAACACTCTCAGAGGAAACATTGTATCTGTAGTGCTATTTCCTGGCATGAAACAATACTGCTGATCACTAATCATCACCTCCCTTCTTAATTTAGCTTCTGCCACTCTTTCCCATAACTTCAAGCTGTGACTGATCAGTTTTATCCCTCTGTAGTTAATACAGCTCTGCACATCACCCTTATTTTTAAAATCCCAAAAAATAAAATCCCAGTCCAGGTTAGGCAGAGTTCCTCATTGACTCTCTTCAAGAGGAATCTTGATGAGTGGATGGGAGATCATAGGTTTACCTTGGGTATCACTTCTGTGTCACTGTTAGACAGAGGCACAGTATACTAACCTTGAAAAAGGGCATAGCAAAATTAATTTAAAATGGGTGGCGAAAGCCAAACACACTCTGGCTAGGCTTATAAATGCCCTAGGGCAGATAGCCTAGTATGAACCTATGAACCTAAAAATAGGTACCAAAACACTTTTTCTCCACTCCTCAGGCATCCTCTGAATTTCCAAGATTTCATTAAACAATCTGGTTAAAAACTCCACTGCCATTTCTCCTAAGCACCTCCATGCTTCCACTGGTATGTCATCTGGACCAACAGCCTTTCCATTCTTCATCCTCTTCATAGCTGTCCGTACTTCCTCCTTGCTAATCTGTTTCACTTCCTGATTCACTATCCCCACATCATCCAACCTTCTCTATCTCTCATCCTCTTCATTTGGCAAGCCATACATCGGCAACATAAATAAAATAAATAAAAAAATAAAGATGCATTATAAAAATGCAGATTTCATGTTGAACACATAATCAAACAAGAGAACTAGGTGTTGTGATAAGTAGCAATATTTTTACATATGATGTATATCTGAACAACTGCAACACCTGTTACCAAATAAGCCAGGAATGCTAGCTCAACCTTTCATGAATATGCAGTACTTTTGGACTACACATTTTAGCATGGTCTGGATGCAGATCTGGACTGGTATATAACTCTTAAAATGCTTACTGGGTGACACATTTTAACTAATCCATGACTGATCTCAATTAGCATTTTATTGTATTAAAAAATAGCAGTTCAGTTTGACTTCCTACAAAAAGTTATGCACAAGATATATGTCCCCAGATATATAGTAACTAAATTTGCCATTGATTGCAAGTGAAAAATCTGTCCACTGCTAGCTATGGAAATTTGTTACTACAACAATTTACTAAGCGCTAGACAAAGGCATACTATAGCACTACAAGAGCTTTACTCTGTGCTGCTACCACCACCAGTAACAGGAACGCAGGAACTTAGTAGCAGCACTTTTTCGTAATTTGTCAAAAGCAGTTAAAACATGTCACACAAAAAACTGCTCTACAGACTCTCCCACCTAAGGCTTCAATACTCCTCTCTCACCTGGTTCATCAGCTACCTCAGTATATATTTCAAATCTTAAAATGGGAGAATGACATCTCTCCATTTCCCTTAGCACACATAGGGGTGCCTCAAGGATCTGCCCTTAGTGCCTTGTTTTTCAATGTTTTCATAAATTACCTACATACTACAAGTAAGTATTGCACCATTATTTGGAATGCTGCTCATATGCACTGCCAGACATCCAAAACAATTTCAAAGATAAATACAGGAAAGATTCAACTCCATTGAAACATGGCCCATAATTTTCAGTTATGATTAAAGCCTAAGAAGACCAAACGTATTCTGTTTGCACCTAAACAATATTCCAGTGACAAATCTCTCTTCACCATTGCCTCTTCTGACCAAACCAAAATTTAACTTATAATGCATACCAGGGAACTGAATGTCATCATAGAAGATGCCATGAAATGTGACCACATAAAGCAAGCTATCAGCAAAACACACAACAATCTATGATGGAGTGGTTTATTAGAATGGAGTTTGGGACATATCAAGCTAAACCTTTCCTTACCTTACTGGCCAGCTAGGCAAACAGTTACCTCTACTCTGGTCTGTTGTTACTCACCCTACTATATTTGTCAACCTGCAAAATACCCAAATAATCATATTAGAAACATACTACAACAAAACAGTTAAATTTGAAGCTGATATGCCTTATAAATCCCATCACTGCATGGTATTAAAAAAGATCAAATTGATTAGAATTGCCTCACTATCTAATATTCACATAATTAAAAGCTAGTCATAGTTCTATTTTCAACCTAAAAAAACACTAAAAACTAAGAAATATTAACCATACCTATTCCCATCTAAGACTCTTTGTCCTACTGGAAAACTCTTATTGCACCCAGTTTTATTTATTTATTTATTTATTGACATTTGATTACTGGGGTAATCTGACTGGGTAGATGTCCATTTTCAGTGGAGGCCCCATGAAGAAAAGCTCCAAATTATTACAAAACATTTTAAGAACAATAACTTTACAATCTTCAAAAATAAAACAAAAGATCAGCAGTTTAAATAATTATAACAAATAAGGCATACTATAAAAGCATTGGTTAAGAATCTATACAATGTATATGACAATCATTTAATATTTAGAGAACTTTTAGACAGTTTGTAGAGAAATTAAAGATAAGTTAGCCTAATAGAAATAGGAATTGCACTTTAAAGTGAGGGGAAAGCAGGCTTATGTTATATTTAGAGAGAAAGTCAGGGAAGTGAATTTGATAGCAGTAAATAAGTAAGTGAAGAAGGGAGAGTAAGGAGTTGTAAGGAATGAAAACAATTACCAACTAGGAACATAGTTGTGTAGAATGTTTTTTAGTGCTGGACAGGCAAGTGGATGCTGTATAATTTTATAGGTGGTAAGAAGTTGTGTATATGTTAGTTGATGTGGCAGCTCTAACCAAATTAGGCTTTTCAGTGCTATACAGTGGTGGGTTCAGAAAGGGGTACGCGCTACAAATTTAAGAAATTTGTTATGGCATTGCTCAAATTTTAATTTTTGTGAAGCTCAGAGGTTAGTAAGGATGGGAGTGCCATAAAGAAGACTGAGGAGAGATAAGTGTAGTTTTAGTACCATCAGTTAGAAAGTCTTTGGCTCTGTAAGCATCCCTAGTTTTTGATGAGTTTTTCTTATGGAATTTTGTATATGCAGGTTGAATGTAAGATTATCATCCACTATCACCTCTAATAGTTTGCTATGAGAAGTGACTTCAAAAGTTTATTATCAAGAGAGACGGGACTTTAAATTTTGTTTTTCATAAGAGAGAGATTTGGGGTAAAAAGTAGTAATTTTGTCTTTTTGGGGTTAAGCATGAATTGTGAGTTACAAATCCATGTTTGAGTGGCTGTTAAAGCTTCCAGAGTAATTGTTTAGAAGTGTACCATGCTGTTAGATGCACAAGTGAGAGTGGAATCATCTACATATTGTGTTGGAGTGGGCTGTTCTATGGAAGTATAGCGGGTGTTGGTGAAAATGTTAAAGAAGGGGTACAAAGGACAGAGTCATGTATACACTGGTGGTGACTGGGAGGTAAGGAGAGAGAATGGCTTGCCATTTTACTGACTGATACCTATTGGACAGGTAGCTTTTGAGCCACAGAAGGGTGGGCTGAGAAAGTCCAAGTGAGGACATTTGAAGTAGACGTTTGTTGTGACAGACTGTGTTGAAGGCTTTAGACAAGTCTAGAAATAAGGAAGAGACCAGTTAGATGTTATCTCTACGTTTATTGACAGGGCAGTGCTAGTACTATGGGAAGGATGGAAGCCATGCTGTGTAGGGGATAGGAAGTTTTCTTGCAGGAGTAGTCTAGCAATTGTTTTTGAATACATTTTTCAAGTATTTTGGTGAGGGAATGTAAGATTGCTATAGGTCTAAAGTCATTAATGTCGGTTGAATTTTCTCCTTTATGCAGAGGGACAATGTGTGACTTTTTCTAGAGATGGAGAGAATGCGGGAGTCTTGGATCGTCCTGTTTTTAAGGATTGAAACAGGAAAGGCAAAGCTATTGGCTGCTTTTTTTAGGTACTCACTTCATCGACTGAAAAGTGCATGGTTTAAGTTTGTTTAAGAGTTGTTTTATATAGGATGTGGGCACAGGTTTGAAGGTGAAAGTGGATGTGGTGATACGTGGCTGTTGGCCAGGGCTGGGTTTAGATCTCAGGAATCCTCAGTTAGAGATGCTATACTATCTATAAAACAAGAGTTGAACTATATTGCACTTTTGAGTAGTGAGTTATCAGGAGAGGGTTTTGGGTTGAATTTTTGGCTGGAATGTAAGATTTCTTTAATGGATATCCAAACTTTTTTTCTGGTTGTGTTTAGCATTATTATAGTATAGTTTTTGTCTTCATTTATTTGCTGTTAGTATGATAGTGAAGCATTCTGACGTTTTCAAGATATCGTGGTGTTTTATATTTTTGCCATTCTTTCCATGCTTCTTCTCTATCCTGCATTAGCATTCTACTATTTTTGGATAGCCAAATTGCATTGTTTTCAGTCTCTTCCTTCTAGGAGGTGCAAGGCTATTTAGGATAGTCAGAAAAGTTGCACGGAATTCAATTACAGCATCATCCAATGGGAGGATTTTTAGGAAGTTCCATTTAATAGATGATAGTGTAGTAATGAAGATTTCTGGGTTAAACTTGGAAAGGATGCATATTGTTTTATACATATGCTGTTTAGCTGGATGCGTGAGCTTTCTGGTCATATAGATTGGGAGATGAACACTAAGAGACTCTGACATTGTACCTGCTGTGGCGTATTTGCTAGGGTGTGATACTAGGATCTAATATAATAGAGAATTAGATGTCTTGCTATAATGTGTGTGGCTATTAATTAGTTGTATGAAACCATACAAGTTCATGCTAGATGTAGGGGAGTTAGAGTTTATGTCCAGCAAATTGACTTTCACATCACTTAGACATATTTTTTCTTGTGGAAATGTCATGGATATCCAATGTAGGATATCTTCCAGTACAGCTGTATTGTCGCTAGGAGGGATATAAAGGACATTAATACATATTTGTTTCTAATTGTTTATTTTGAGGAAAACAATAAGAAGCTCTGCTGAAGTGAGTGTTGGTTTGCTGTAAGGAGAAATGTGGTAGGCATTATGAAATATTAAAGCAATACCACCACCTTTCCTCTTTATATGGTCATTACAGATGATATTATAACCAGGAGGTATAACTTCAGAGTTGTTTGTGCTGGGTTAAGCCAAGTTTCAGTTACAGCAAGAACATCAGGCTTATGTTTGGGTAATCCAGGCATGTAGCTCAACAGTTTTATTTCTTATGCTTCCAACCTTTATTGCAGCAAAAATTAGATCACCAGGATTGAGGATTGCTTGTTGTTGGGTTACAGAAGTGTGTGGGAGGGCATTAACTTTCTCTTCATTATGATAGGTGGGGCCATGATTACGGTCCATATCTCCTCCTAGAAGGATTTTAGTTTATTGGGGAATTAAGCATACTTGTTTTGTGGAGAGAATTCTTGCACTTAATTTTGTTTTGGTTTGAGTTGAAGGGCAATTAATCAGCCTATGTTTGGAATAAAGGTGAGAGGCAATATTAAATAGGTTTGGTGCAATGTATGAAGAGTGTAAAGAGGAATTAAGGACAGATGGTTGGGATAGAGTTGGAGAGATGTTGTGATATATTATTGAGTCATGGTAGGATGAAAGCTGGCACAGCAGGATGAGAAGAATAGAGGACAAGTTGAAGAGTAGCATAATTAGTTACAGGAATCTGTGTTTTACAGAGGTCATGTAGTGGGGAAGTAGCAATGAAGAAGGAAACAGGAAGTTACAGGACAGTAGGAGATTCAGTGATGGTGGATTCTGAAAGCTGAAACAGGATAGGTAAAGACAGAAGTATTTTCTACAAAAGAAGAGAGGTAGGTTGTCCTGGTATTTTCTCTGGAATGTAAGGAATAGAGGGATGTTAAAGGCTAGAATATAATGATATAGTCAAAATAAGAAAAAAATGAGGGTTTATTTTGACTAAGAAAAAGATTCAATGTGGAATAGATAGCTACAGTTAAATCAAACAATACTGCTGGTAACTCACTGTATTCCTCTCATATCTCTAAAGTTTGGAATTCTATTCCCCTCTCACTCAGGTAAACTAACAACTTGAAATCCTTAAAACTACTGTTGAAACAACACTAAAGGTCTCATGTCTTTGCTCCTGCGCCACTCCTGGCTAATCTGCCTAAACTATCTTTATCTACTTTGTCCCATCCTAGTCTAAAATGACCATTTGGCTAGTAAGCTTCTATTTTATACAGCACTGTCATATCACTTGGACACATACTCTGCATCATTCTCTCCTCAACATCACACTGTTATGAAAGTTTATTTTACCACTGTCTTACTGTTATAAAATATTATGGGTCTAAACTTTCTGATCTACCTTTGAATGATTTATCATATCATTGTACTGCATGTATCAAGATCATAATATGTTTTGATGCTGACTATTTGTACATATGTTGTCAATGTTTTTGCTTTCTCACTAGTGTCTGTTCAAACAATCATTTTTTTCTTATTGTATGCTCAAATACAATGCTTAACTGTTGAGGCTACCCACTAAAGTGAGCTAGCCTGTGTAAGTGATTTATTACAGTTTTCCTGCATTTCTGTGTACTTTTTAACTTAAAAAAAAAAAAAAAAAAAAAAAAAAAACCCTTGTTTTCCTGCCTTTCTCGACTAGTTTAGACCAGTATACAGGCTTTGCTGTATTCTGGACTGTGGTGTAGTTCCTGTGTTGTCCATTGCCTTACTTGGATAGAAGGAAGTTTCTTTGCTCACCAGTGGGAGTGGGGAGCGTTGAGCAGCCTATCTTTCCCTGAAGGAGTGACCTCAGCACAAGAGCTTGTAGTAATTGGTTGTTTTGGACCATTTCCAGCTCTTTTGAAGTTCCCTGTTTAAAATCCGCCCCTGAGCGTTTTTTTCAAGCTATACTACTCAGAAACAGCTCCTCGTGGTCCTGCAGAGTGGTGCTAGCAGCAGAGAACTGGGAAAAGTGACTACTTTCCTGATCTAAGTATTTTTTTTTTGCTGTTTTTACCTGAGAGACCTTCCTTTTCTTACTTTGAACAAGTTTATACTGCTTTATTACCTGTTTTTTGCATTGTACATTATCTGCACTTAAAGTTACATTTGGTCGAAAGTTTGTTGTTAAATTTAACTGTTGAGGCTACCCACTAAAGTGAGCTAGCCTGTGTAAGTGATTTATTACTGTTTTTCCTGCATTTCTGTGTACTTTTTAACTTAAAAAACAAAAAAAACCCCAAAAAACTATCCTTGTTTTCCCTCCTTTCTCGACTAGTTTAGACCAGTATACAGGCTTTGCTGTATTCTGGACTGTGGTGTAGTTCCTGTGTTGTCCATTTCCTTACTTGGATAGAAGGAAGTTTCTTTGCTCACCAGTGGGAGTGGGGAGCCTTGAGCAGCCTATCTGTCCCTGAAGGAGTGACCTCAGCACAAGAGCTTGTAGTAATTGGTCGTTTTGGACCATTTCCAGCTCTTTTGAAGTTCCCTATTTAAAATCTGCGTTTGCGCGGCTTTGCGCGATTGTGCGCATAGCGCAGTGCAGGTTAAACAGGCTTAAACTATTCCTGGCTCCGCCAAGTCTGCACTTCAATTTTTCCCTTAAGAAAGCTCTACTTTCAACAAAATCAGTCTATTTGCTTTATCATAAGCCTAGCACTTGCTCCTAAAACCTTTCTTTTAAGTGAAGCACCCTTAAACTAATGTAAGCACTACATCCACCTACAACCCGTGCTAATACCCACTTCCCTTCAAAGTCCTCTCTCTCACCCAGTTACACATCGCCCCCTTATACTATTCTGGCATGTCGAGTGGTGTATTACTGACGTCCTCTCCAGTTCAGCTGGTTAATCTGGGAATCCTGAGACAATGTTACAATTGTCTCATGTACACAGACAACCCTCTCTTCCTCCCAACAAACACAAACACATGTGAGAGATGCAACTATATAGCCAAACTGGAGGCTGAACTCTCTCAACACAGGACTAGCAAGACCAGACAGGAGGAGAAGGTAACCACTCACACAACAAACCCAGTCTCACATAAACCAACCACAACTGCAAATCAAACACATAGTAATACAAAGCCATACTCGGAGGTTCTAATAAAAAACCTACCAAAACAACAGAGGCTCCCAAAACAGACATCCAAGAAAACACCACCACAAACCTCTGCACAAGCAACACATAGTACACAAAGTCAGTGTGCCAAACAATCACAGCCCTTAAGGCGAAACACCATGCCTGATACACTAGTAATAGGTGACTCTATAGTCAGACACACTGATGTCCCGCTTACCAGGCTGAGCAAAGAGTGGGTAACGGTGAGCTGCCTGTCAGGAGCTAGGATCCGCCACATAACACAAGCACTCAGGTCACTCCAAAGCAAGTACAAATATGACTCCGTCATTGTACATGCCGGCGTGAATGACCTGAGACGTACCTCCTTGGACTACATGAAAAGAGACATAGAGGAGCTCTCTGATTATGTAGCCCAGGTTGGTATGACCCTGACCCTGAGCAGCATCTTGCCCTCACCAAGAATGATGCCACAATACAAAGACAAGATGATCAGCTTTAATAATTGGCTCAATTACTGGTGTCATTCTGGGGGGATCCAATGTCTGTCTGCTTGGGATAACATGCTGGACAAGCCATGCTGCTTCACAAGGGACAGCTTGCACCTGTCACCACTGGGCTTCCGGATATTGGCTAAGGCTCTTGCCACCCCCATAGTGCCTTTTTTAGGCAAGGCTCAAAAGACAAACCCACCAACTTAGAAAACAATAAAGGAAAAAAATTAAGGGTAATGCTGCTCAACGCCAGAAGTCTAAATCTCAAGATGCAGGCTCTCAAAGCACTCCTCAGTATGGAGAGCATCGATGTCTGTGCAGTAACTGAAACCTGGTTCAAGGCTCCTGAGAGCACCCCAGCCCTACCAGGTTATACCTCGTATCATGCTTTTCGGCCCCAAAACTTGGGTCGAACCACAAAAAGAGGGGGAGTGCCCATATTCATTAAAGACACCCACACCTCCAGGTTAGTGGCGATGCACGAAGCATCGGAGACCATCCATGTGCAACTAACCGTAGGCAAAACTGCTATACAACTTGTAGCATGCTACAGATCACCCTCACAATCTCAGGAACTCCATTCAGCCTTCCTGAAGACACTGGAGGATATGAATGCCTCACCAAATACCATCATATTGGGAGACTTCAACTACCCAAACATAGACTGGGTGCATTACTCAAGCCCCAACACCCTAGCCCAAAGGTGCCTGGAATTCATCAACTCAAATGCGATGGTACAACTAGTCACCTCCCCCACAAGGGGAAATAATATACTTGACCTGATCATCACAAACATGGGGACAAAATGCTCAACACCGGAGGTATACCCCTCACTAGTGAGATCAGACCATAAACTAATAACCCTAGATATTCATATCCCACCTCCACCCCCAGCACAAAAGACCACAGTGAGAAACTTCTCAAAAGCCGACTTTACACTCCTTAGGACTGAAATGGTATCCGTCAAGCCCCCTGGGCCAGTGGAAACCACATCCCACACTGCTGAATCCTTCACAAATGCTTTCTACGGGCATCTCCAAGAATGCATGGATCATGCAATTCCAAATAAAACCAAGACCCTTTCCACCAAAGGCAGGAATCCTATCTGGTGGACCCCAGCCATAAACAAACTTTATAACAAGAGAAGGAAGCTACTGCAAGACAGAGCAAAATCCCATAAAGGGAAGGCATCCCTGATCAGCACTAGCAAAAAACTAAGTTCGCTAATAAAATCATCAAAGGCCAACTTCGAGAGAAAAATCGCTAAGGACACTAAAGACAATCACAAGGCCTTCTTCAGTTATGTTAGAAACCTGGGCAGAAACCCTCAGATATGCGCAGAGTTAGTTCATAATGGCAGAAAATACACTGAACCCACAGATATTGCCAACATACCAGGTTCAGTGCAAATTTCTTCCCTCCCTCTCCCCCAAAAGACAAAATAAATATCTCAGCTGAATGCAACCTCCCTGAAATCTCAGATGTCCAGGTGAGAGCTGCCCTCAGCAAAGCTAAAAATACAGCATCCATGGGACCTGACGGTGTCCCGGGTTGCATGCTACGTGAACTCCTAGAGGAGCTAAACCCGCACATAAGAACGCTGTTTAATCTTAGCCTTGCTACAGGATACGTCCCTGAACACTGGCATACAGCTACAGTGGTCCCACTCCACAAAGCTGGAACCTCTACAGACCCCAGAAACTACCGCCCCATAAGCTTGACCAGCCTGGTCTGCAAAGCTATGGAAAGGATCATTATGGAACTCATAAACAAAGACATTGGGGACCTACAGACAATTGACCCTACCCAGTTCGGCTTTGTAAAAGGCAGATCCTGTCTTTTAAACCTGGTGGACTTTTTTGAAACAATCACTAGAGCCATCGACGAATGCAAAGCAGTTCATACAGCCTACCTGGATCTGGCAAAAGCCTTCGACACAATACCCTACTCAGGCATCATAGACAAGCTCAACAGCTTAAATGTAAACCCATTTGTCACAAGATGTGTTGCAAACTGGCTAAAGGACAGAACCCACAAAGTCAGAATAGCTGGAGCTATGTTAGACTCTAAGCAAGTCACAAGTGGAGTCCCACAGGGCTCTGTCTTGGGACCCCTCTTGTTCGGCATTTATTTCTCAGATGTGCAGGCAAACATAGGGGGGTTGTGGCTGACAAAGTTTGCAGACAACTGCAAACTAGGTGCCATAGTCGACACACCAGCTGACACATGCATCCTCCAGAAGGGCCTCACAGAACAGACGACTGGTGCCAGAGCCATGGCCTTAAACTAAATGCCAAAAAATGTATAGTCATCCCCTTTGGAAAAAACAAAGTACCCACAAATTACTACATAGGTAGTAATCCATTAAGTATGGAAAAAGTAATCAGAGACCTGGCGATCCAAGTTGACAGTGACCTCTCATTTAACACCCATGTCGCCAAAGTGGTTAGAAAGACCTTCTACCTTGCCAACCTTATCATGAAGGGATTCATATCCAGATCAAAGGATGTCATTGTACCCTTATATTCCTCCCTTATCAGGCCTATGATTGAGTACAATGCCCCATTTGGTATGTACCTCACCTGGCACCTGCAGCAGCTGGAGCGACCCCAAAAGTACCTTACTAAGAGGATCAAGGTTCTCCAGCATATGTCATATGCTGCCAGACTGAAAAGGCTCCAGCTCTATTCAGTAACATACCACCTGCTCAGAGGTGATCTGTGCCTTACATACAAGGCCATGTCCAATTCAGAATTAATGGACATGCTCCACCTCAAAAAATCCAAATCCATCAGAGCCACAAGAGCTAAAGATCTAAACCTCAGCACAAATATGAATAGGACATGCTGGAGGGACAGATTCATAACCCAGAGGCTTCCCGCACTCTGGAACAGGTTACCTGTCCATGTTAGGCAGAGCCCCTCACTGACTCTCTTCAAGAGAAATCAGGACGAATGGATGGGTGATCGTAGATTTACCCCGGGGATCACCTCTGTGTCATTGCTAGATAGAGGCACAGTAAACTAAATGTAATTTAAATTGTACACTTTTGTATCATTACATGTGGTGGTGAAAGCCACATACACTTTGGCTAGGCTTATAAATGCCCTAGGGCAGATAGCCTAGTACTATACTATGAAACTATGAAACTATGATTCTTTATGCTATGTATGTTACTTTCTGTCTGTATCTCATGGAACATTTTTTTCCTGGGCCACTGCTGAAAAAGATTTTTTTATCCAGTCAGAATTTCATAGTCAGCAAAACCAATAAATATGAACAACTCCAAATCCACCAACAAATACAACAGAAAACAAGCCCTCCAGTCCAAATGGGACAGCAACCAACAACTCGGCTAGAAAGTCTTTTAATGAAAAATGAATAAGTGAAAATAAGCACTTTCATCCCCGTTAAGTCAGAAACTTCATCAGACAATTAAAACCATCATTTCTTGCCATTTATACTAATCCAAATATACAGCTCCACCAATCAAATAACAAGACATGTTTTCATTCATAAAATGAACGTCTTATTTACATGTATCCTACATAAAAATACCTCCAGAATCCTTTAATAGCCAAAATCTAAAATATGGAGCTTGCCATTATTGTCCCTATATTCTTGAGGCAAGCTGTGTTAAGATTAATAAGATGGAGGTTAGGTTGCATGGGAAATGTTCTTGTAGCACTGAGATGGTGGTGCACTGTGTTCTATGTATGAGGTGCCCCTGCTTTTATGTTGGTAAGACTGAAAGGAAACTCAGAAATAAATGGATTGGAATAAGTGTATTCTATATATATATATATATATATATATATATATATATATATATATATATATATATATATATATATATATACATTGTTATTCCCCTTTGGGAAGGTAAGGGTTAATTTAGGATTAATTGGTTTATTGAACCAGTATTGAGTATAAAAGGAGGGAGGTTTATGGGCTGTGTCATTCTGATTTTTGCTTTCTGAAGAAGACATTGAATCGAAAACGTATTGTCTGTATGTGCATTAAAAGTGGTTTGTCTCCGTTGTGGATTAATTAAAACTTGTGTGTCCAAGAGCAGAGCCCGATTTCCTTCAAGTGTTTGGTTCATTTTGGAAGTTCGTTTTTAACACTTGTTTCCTAGTATATCTAGTAAACTCAGAAATAGGTTATATGAACACCTAAGGGACATTAAGTTGCAAAAAGTTACTAATGCCTTAGCAAAACATTGTGTTGAAAAAGATGATCATTTCTTTAGGTTTATTATACTTGAAGATTTGGTATTGAATGAGAGAGGTGGGGCATGAGCTCTCTTATTGAAAAATGAGAATTATTGTGGCAAATGTGCTTGAATGTAATACAATGGCCGGGTTTGAATGAGTATGCATCTGTTTCATGTTTACCGAAACTAAACGTGATGGAGAGATAATAGTTATACTTTAATTTTTTTCCATACTTATCTCTCTAATGTTTTGTATGTATTTATTTATTTTAGATTTTGGCTATATGGAAGGATTCTGGAGATATTTTTATGTAGGATACCTTTAAATAAGACGTTCATTTTATGAATGGGAACATGTTTTGTTATTTGATTGGTGGAGTTGGGGGGCATTTATATTTGGATTAGTATAACTGGCAAGAATTATGGTTTTAATTGTCTGATGAAATTCCTGACTTAATGGAGATGAAAGCACTTTTTTCCACTTATTCACTTTTCATTAAAAGACTTTCTAATCAAGTTGTTGGTTGCTGTCTCATTTGGACTGGAACACCAATAAATAAATAAAGAGGCCAGTCATACCAGCAGTTTATTTATTCATACATATCCTTAATTTGCAGTAAAATTTTGTTCCAGAGAAGGGGTAATTAGTGACTGAAAAATCTATATTTCCATTGTAAAATTTAAACTAAGAAAGAATAAAAACATAAAACCAAAAAATCCCTCAAAAAACGGACTCAACCACAAACCACAAATAAATAGTGACACAAAGTTAATGTTTTAAGTGCTTTCATTCATTTTGCTGTAAAGAACTTCAGAATATAAAATACACAGAACAATTCTCATTTATAAATAAAATCCAATCTGGATGTCATAAGAAATGCAACCAATGAAATATCCAAAGTAATTAAATGATGAAAAAATTGCTTAAAGGGCTGTTATTCACATTTAATTCTAGTGTTTACTTATCAGTTAAATACATTTATATTTCAATAAGTATTTAACCGGAATGTGATCATTAAGCGCTGGTGGCAACTCTGCCCACATATTTGCTCACTAAAACACATGCCACTTTAATTATATATATTCGAGAAAGGCATCAAACTGTCCCAAAAATTTAGCTTTGTCTACTTGTTCGACTTATGACATCAGATTGAAGCCATCCCTCTCACCTAAAACCACGCACAGTGAGCATCGTTCACTCACACCTTCAACCTCACTTCCCAGACATTCTCAAAAAAAGCACATTAGAATGTCACATGCTGAGGCCATTACACGTCTCTTCCAAAGTCTCCTAGAACTAGTAAGAATAGGTCTCAGTGGAAAGTCTTCAGCTCATCTCCTCCATGCCCAACTACAGCAGATTGCTTCCAATCTTGTACATTTAAAATACCCTACAAACAAAATGTCTTAGTAATTGCTAGACATACAGATTCTCCACTCACAAGGCTGCACAAAGATAGGGTTACAGTTAGTTGCCTTTCAGGAATCTGGTTCTCTGATTTTACAAGAGGCCTAAAGTCCTTTCCAATGATATTGTGGAGGTCCTGGGATGCAAAACCCTGAAGAACATGCAAAGAAACATCAGAATTGTTTGTACATGTGGCAAAGCTAGTTAAAACACTGGTCCTGATTGCAATCCTTCCTTAACCAAAAATTCTCTCTAAGTGCAAAGAAAAGAAAATTAGCTTCAAGAATTGTATGAATTGTTGGTGTCATTATAGATGGATTCAATATGTGTTGGCATGGGATGAGATGACTGACAGTCCAACTTTCTTTTACAAGGGAAGCTCACCTCTCATTTAAAGGCTTATACATACTGGCTAAAGCTCTTGTTGCCCCAATGTGCCATTTTTAGACAGAGTCCATTTAATGGACACTCCAAATTAACAAATTCATCAAACCCAAATCTGAACCACATTAATGTGGCTTTTCTCAACAACAGAAGCCTTAACAAAAAATTGCAAGATCATCAGGCCCTCCTATACCAGAGTATGTAATTGGCGAGATTACTTTTAAATGTGACGAAAGGAAGCCCTACAAAGCTTGTTTTTTACACATACCATGCCTTGCACTCCAAGCCCCTGAAATCAACATTTCTGATTTTAAGTACTTCACATAGCCAAACCGCATGTAATTATAGGAAGAAAGCTCAAAATTCACCTGTGATAGTTCCGTCTTGGATGTCGATACAACAGTGAGCTTCACAAAGCAGTTCTTTGCCCACTTAGACAAATGCATAGAACAACCAATCATAAACAGAGCAAAATACAATGGGAAATTCAAAAACAAACTGCCATAGTGGCACACCAGTACAAATAGACTTTATAACAAAGTAAGAAAATTCCATGAGCTCATAACAAGGACAGTATAAAAAACATTAGCATGGAAATGAAAAATAGTATTAGAACTAGTAAAGCAATCCATAAACTTAAGCTAACTTCTGAAGCCAAGAATAACTGCAAGCCCTTCTTTATCTATGTGAAAATTATCTAGCAATGCTCAGAACTTATCCTAAAGAGGACAACCAACTCTGGCCATAATAGACATTGCCAATATACCAGCAAACAACTTTAGTGCAAACTTCATTCCACAAACAGCTATCAAAGCTTCACATATCCCAGAAACCCCTTATACTCTCCTGTAATCACTAAGGAACACATTCTGAAGATGCTAAGAAAGTCCAAAGAATACATTCTTCTTGGGACCTGACAACATACCTGGATGTTTAATATGTAGTACCAATCATGAACTCTCCAAAACTCTTATTAAATTGTTTTTAGCCCAAGCTTAGCCACAGAATTTGTTTGTGACTTATGGTACATTGTAGATCAGTGGTGACATCTCTCTACAAGGATGCCCCTACCATGGACCCCAGTAACTACAGTTCCATTAGTCTTACAAGCCTGATCTGAATAAAATGATCTCATCAATTATGATATCAAAATATTATCGAGCTACATCCACAACAGTTCACCTTTGTCAAAGGGAGATCCTGCCTATTAAATCTAGTTGACTTTTTAAAGTGGATTGCACATTCTGCTTTCAGCAGTCATACTGTTCATGCAGTGGTTAGCAAACCTGCTAAAAGACAGAACTTACACAGCTTGTGTACAGGTGTTCAATTGAAAGTAGAAAGTTAAACAGTGGAGCCTCCCAAGGCTATCTTCTGGTCATGGCCGGCCTTAGGCATAGGCCAACTAGGTGGCCGCCTAGGGTGCCACTCTAGTAGAGGTGCTTTTCCAGTATTTATTTGGTGCAGACAAACCAGGATGGGGTACCGGTTGGTGTGGTGGGGGGCACCATGGAGCCCATTTGCCTAGGGCACCAGTTGACCTAAGGCCGCTCCTGCTTCTGGTACCCTTCCTTTTAAGAATTTACTTTTCTTATCTCCAGAGAACTGGGACCTTTGGTTAACTAAGTTTGCAGATGATTGCAAACTGGGTGTCAATGCCAAGACCCTCTCTGAAACCTGTATCCCTAAGAAAGAATTTACCCTGGTTAATACCTGGTGTACTCAAAATGGTCTCAAATTAAATGTGAAAAGTGTAGTATGATTTCATTTGACAAACAATCTGCACCCTCAACATACAGCATACATAGTACTTCAATGTTGTTGTTGTTTGCTAAACAAAAATGAAGTCAGGGGCCTCGGTATCTGGGTCAATAGATCCCTCTCCTTCGATCCCCATTTGGCAACTGTAGTCTGAAAATCCTTCTACTTAGCACAACTAATAGTCAGTTTGTGTCACCCAGATCTGAAGGTGTCATTGTTTGCTTATATTCAGCACCGATTACACCAATTATAGAATGGAGTGCTCCCTTTGGGATGTACCTCATTTAACACATCAAACAACTACAGAAGTCCCAGAGGTTTTTAAAAATAATTCAGGCATAAAAGACCTTAAGCAACAAAGTGGCACTAGAAGCTCTATCCATTTATAAGTTCATAGGTTCATAGGCGTTTAATAGCCCAATGACCACAAGGACCTTTTCAAGCCTAGACATGCATCCCAAATCTCTGACAAGTTCCAAGTGGTACCCTTGTTAAGTGTAAGCAGTGGCTTGGAAGATGAAACATTTACAAGCAGGGGCCTGGAGATGAACCATTGACAGGTTGCCTGTGTCCATTAGAGACATAGGTACTGTCAAACCAGGTATGAATTTCCTGTTCTCTGTCCAGTTGTCCAAGTTACACTTGAATTCGTTTAGGAAGGAACTCAGCTTCACATGGATGGGGACCCTGTTCCAGAACAGGGGTATTCTCTGGGGCACATACCTGTCTCTTCCGCAGGTCCTATTTATATCATGGACATGGTTTAAGTCTTTAGAATGGGTAATTCTGATGCTGTCTGTTTTGCAGATGTGCAGGAGGTCAATCAGAGTGGGGTCTGACAAAACCTAGTATTCCAGGGTCTATATTATATTCTCAAAAGCCGACAATGTTGAATCTGACATTGTCGACACGAGAATAACAAACGCTCAGAATCTCGAGCATGTAAACGGAAATCTCTGTAAGGGGAGATTTCCATTTACTGCAATGTAGTGCAGTCTCAGAGTTGGTATATTTAAGTAGCAGGGGGGTGGGGGGTGCAGGGGGGTTTGCCAGCCCTTGTTAAACCCGTTAGGGTACTTTTTTCTTTCTTTTTTTTTGTCTTTTTATAAGGTCGATGTTTGAAGACATCGACCATATGGTGTCAACTATATGTTGTTCGATTTTTTCAAATGTCGATCTTATAATATAGATCCATATTCCAGGCATAGATCTCCCTTGAACAGGCTGTAGATGACAAAATACAGGGATAGGGTCTTGAAGTGATCTTCACACGACATGTTATTTACACTCTGTATTGTTTTTAGTGAGGAACCTCTGTGGACATTTCAATTGTTGGATATGCCTGGTTAGGTACATACCAAAGGGGGCATTGCATTCAATGATAGGTCTGATGAATGCCGAACACAGTGAAACAATGACTTACTTGGACCTAGATGTCATACTTTGTTTATAAGTTGTGCAACATAGAATAATTTCCTCACTACTGTAGACATATGATGGTCAAAGGCTGGATTACTGTCTGTATGTGTCCCCAAGTTCCTGACTACTAGGTCAACACTTAGGGGAGTGTTGTCAATATGATAGTTACTAGGGATGGATGACTTCATTTCTTGGCATTTTGTTTTAGTCCATGGCTCTGACACCAGTTGTTTGTCTGTGTCAGCCCCTCTTGGAGAACATATGTGTCAGTGTGGGATTTAATGCCAGCTCGTAATTTGTAATCATCTGAAAATTTAGTCAGCCAGAGGCCACTGACATTTTCCTTGACTTCAGAGAAGTAAATGACAAAAAGGATCAGTCCCAGGACCAATCCCTGAGGGACTCCACTTATGACTGGCCTCTTTGTAGAGGTGGCTACCCAATTCTAACTTCCCGGGTCCTGTCTCTGAGCCAGCTGGCTATCCACCTGGGTGACACTGGGTTTATTCAATACCTTACAGAATCATATGTAGCAATCAGTGCTTTACCTACCGCACCAGTAAAGACCATGTTGACCTTGCTCACCTAAATATATATGTATTTGCAAGTATAATAGCTTTGCAATCACCAGAACCAGGGAAATAAATCTCCACCAGTAAATAAATAGAAACAACAAACTTCCATTCTCTGGAGTTCACCTTCCTAGATAATATAACCCAACATATGTCTTTGCTATCACATTTCCACACTGAGCCTGAGAATTTAATTTTCCATCATAATAAACCCCAAATCACTTTACTGTTCAAAGTTTTCCAGCCTGACTTCTCTAGCTGTATATTCAGCTCCAGGGTTGTCATCATCCCTGCTGTAGAACTTTACACTTGGATGGTTGAAATAAAGCCACACCTTTAAGACAGTGCTTCCAGTTGCCTTAGGTCCAATTACAGACTCCACCTACCCCTACCTGCAATCCCCAAACCTTATTTTCATACACAGAGATACTGTTCAAGTTTTTCATGTGTGGCATGAGATCAGAGGTGAGAACATTAAGCTGTGCTGGTCTGACCCCAGTGGCCAGAGTACATTCTGAGTGATCTTCTTAATCTAATACTCTCTATATAATATCTATCTAAAATTCCAAGATATAAATAGGACCTGCTGGAGAGAGAGGCATATGTCCTAGAGACTACACCTTCTCTGGAACAGGCACCCTATCCATGTGAAGCAGAGCTGCTCCCTAACCCAATTGAATTGCAACTTGGATAATTGGATAGGGAACAGAACATTCAACACTGGTTTGACACCTGTGTCTCTAATGGACACAGATAGCCTGTAGTGTAAATGGTTCATCTCCAGGCCCCTGCTTGTAAATATTTCATCTCCCAAGCCTCTGCTTACTCTTATCTAGGGTACCAGAACCTGTCTCAGATTTGGGAGGCATGGATAGGGTTAAAAAGGTCCCAGTGACCATTAGTCTAGTAGACACCTATGAACCTGTGAACCTATTATGTATTTTCTAAGTTCTTCTTCACTCATCCCTGCAGTTTTCTACACAAAATGTCCAATTTCAGCTATGCTAGGAGCCTGTAGTGCTAGTCTAGGTCAAAGATCTTGCTGAAGTCCAAATAGACAATATCAACAGAGCTATATCTGCCTGCTGCCCTGTTAACTCAATCACAGAACTGAAGTACATTAGTTTGACATGATCTACTTATGAAAATCCATGCCTGAATTCAAGGAGGAGCCTATTTTGCTTCAGTAACATTGTAAGCCCTGGCTGTCTCCATAATTTTGCCTACCACTAATGTTAGATTTGCTAGCTGGTAATTTCCTGGACTACTCCTAACTCTACCAATGTAGAGTTGCATAAAACTGCTCATCACTAGTTCCCATGGACTTCTGCTCCCTATTGTCCTATTAAATAGTTTCCAAAAACCTAAGAGTCTTTCTAAGATCTTTTAGGTGGGATCCAACATGTTCCCTATACTATCTTCATTCAGCTCTTTCCCTGCTTTTCCTTCCTCTTTACCAGTCTCTATCTGTCCATCCTTCCTTTGGTCTTCTTCTTCCATCTCAGATTGGTACCACCCATTCTGCATATTTGATGAGTACTAATGTGAAAAACTAATTTGGATTTTTTCCTGTTGTTTTTTTTTTCCTCATGCTTCTTCATACTTTTGAACTTCCTAACCTAGTTCAACAGTTCCTCTCCAAGTTTCTTCCCTTCCCCTACATACTTGAAGAAAACATGATTTTATTTTTATTTTTATGAATCTCTAAAGATTTGAATCATATACTGAAAATCATATTTTTAAATAAAATAAGCACATGTAGATATAAAAATTATAATACAAAAGCATTTGTCACATTCCAGTTTAATAAAGAAACCAAACACCAACAGACTTTTGACGACCTTTATTTCTTGAACATAATAATAAATGCATAAGCTTTAGTAAACATAACTTCATTTCAATGGAAAGTGGAAACATTAAATGATCATCCATAAGGGCAGTGTACCACCAATCATCCTTGGGAATAAGCAGTGTCCCCCAGTTGCTCGCTTATCCTCTCACTTTCAAGCCAGCATTCTATCTCTCACCTTCAACCCAACACTTCCTTTCCAAACCAAGCCACCAAGTCCAAACAGCATCCACTGATGCTCTTCCACCACTCCAAAATCCTTCCACAAATTTTCCACCAGAGGGGGAACAGAAGAGTGGCAAGCCTGTCCCTCTTCTCCACCCACCAGCCTAACAGGCTGTTCCGCCTCACTCCCTCCAAACACTAAATCCTCAGAAACAACCCCAGATTTAAATTAAATAAGTCAAGCCCAAAATCACTAATGTTAACTCCATCCATCCTGAGCCACATAGGATCCCTATCAGCAAACTCATTGTGCTGCATAGTACTCACCCTCATCCTCCCCAACTGCTTCAACAGCATAAAGTTTAGAAACTTCTGCGCCCTCTCAACTGCAGAAAACTTTCTAGCCTCCCTCCACACTAACCAAGGAATAACCTCCGACCATACCAAATATACCGATGAATAAAGCTACCTTAAAGCCAAAAAGTCCTCACATATTTGATATGCTAACTGCTGCTTCAGTGTCACACCCAAGACATTACCTGCTAAGTACACCAACAAAATGCGAGACAACCCCAGTTGCCTCTGCAACATTATAAATACCTGTAGCAATTGATTTCACTTCAGCCCTCTAATGCCATGCCAGATGACTTTCCAACTGAATTTATGCAATCCCAAATCAGTGCCATTAAACCTAACCACAGCCCACCTTGCTGCCCAATACACATAAGAGTGGCTCAAGATGATAATCCTTTTCCCTAAAAAAAGAAATTGTTAACAATAGAATAAGAAACAGCCACATTCATCTAATTTAAGCTAAAAATGCCATGAAAGACAGAACCCCACCCTTTTAATAACCTCGATCAAACTTCCCCCCTTTGACAGATTTGACACCCTAACCATACAAAAAGAATGAGTAGAAATTTATCTCCCTCCAGGCCCATACTACAAAAGGCCCTCCTCATGACTAAATTCAACTACCCCCCAGTTAATGCCCTCCCTCCTACAGACCTGAAAACTAGGTCATATGATCTACCTTCTTGAACCCCATGCAATCTCCTTCCCATGCCACCAAGCACAGCAGCTCCTACCTGTATTCCCCAGAAATATTGTTTCCCCTTTCCCTGCTTTATCAATCTTAGATTACCTTAACCCAATATGAACTGCCCTTGGCACCATCATAACATCATCCCATACTAATGACCCCAACAACATCCGACACCTTAAAAGCTACAAAGTATATCCAAACATTCAGCATTCCCCACACAACATAGTCTTTCAAATCACCAAACCTCCTAACCAAACCCTGCAACAACACCTTTAAAATTCTTCTTGTCAATGGCCATCGCCTATCCATATTCAGGCCTTACTCCCTGCCCCATCATTTCAACCTTCTGATTCAGAAATGGGGGACCCCAGAGGATTTGATAAAATCTTCCAGTCTTGCCATCTGGGCAAACACTCCAATTGCTGCCAAAACCACTCTCACCAACCTCACCACTCTGCCCTGTGCTCTCAATGCCACTAAATATCGTAACAGCAACTGTTCCGACCACGCACATTCCTCTTCTGGTAGCTGACTAACAAAACTATGAAAATGATGTAAAGCCCTACTGTAAGCTTTCCTGGTGGACGCCACCCAAGACTGCTGAACCAACCTGCCAATCACTGCTGCCCAATCTGCCAAAGCTCCTCTGGTACCACCATTGGGTCCCCTGCCACCACCGGAGCCACCTGCCAAAACTTGGAAAATTGAAAACGAGACAGGCTGTCAGCCATCTCGTTCTTCACCCCCGGGACATGTACCCCTGTAAAAGAAAAATTAATCAACAAGCTCTGCAGCCTAATTTATGCAATATCCTCAACAAATGTTCAGCTTTAGCCATCTTAGCTTGTAATACTTTCACAATTGCAATATTGTCCAAGTTAAACACAACCTTCCTACCCCTCAAATTATCCTGCCACACCACTAACACTGCAAAGACTGGCATGTGTTCCAAAGAAGCGACATCCCACTTTCATGCCTCTGGCCACTGAGGTGGCCATGGCACTGCAAACCATTGGCCCACAAAAAATGCTCCCATACCCAGGCCCCCAACTGCATCTGTAAAGAGTTGCAACTCATCCTGACCTACCCAATCTATCTGCCAAAACGTGACTTGATTAAACTGCTGGAAAAACTGTAGCCACAAGGTTAATTCCTCACATGTTAATTTACTAACTCTCACCCAATGGTGCTTACCCTTACCCCTTTTCAAAAGAAATGCCACCGATCTGCAAAACGTCTGGCCCAAATGCACTGCCCTACAAGCAAAATTCAACAATCCCAACAGCTCCATGATATCCCACACCTGAATCTTATCCCTAAACTTCATCCATACCTTTTTCTCTTGTAGCCTAGCTACTTTCTCTCAGGTGAAATTATTCTAGACCCACATCCATAGTCAAACTCAAAAAGTCTAAAACCTTCACCAGGTCCTCCAACTTATGAGTAGCCAATGGTACTTCTAACTCCTCACACATCCCCAAAAACTCCCGCATCGCCACAGCTGCCCCCTCTTTCCCTTCACTCACTAGTAAGAAGTCATCTAAGTAATGTACTGCTCTCTGCTCCTTCACCCATTGGTGCCATATCCAATGTAATGCTGCACTAAACTTCTCATAAGTGGAACAAGCCACTGCACATCCCATGGGCATAGCCATGTCAGAATAAAACTTATTCCCCACTACCATGCCCAACAATGGCCAATCGCCTTCCTGCACCAGTAAAAGGTGAAGGCCAGACTCAATGTCCACCTTCAGGAGCCAAGGGTCGTCAGAATTCCTAATGATGTGGACCACATCATTCAGTGATGCATAAGTAACCCTAACTTCCTCCCCTGGGATAAAGTCATTGACAGACTTCCTTTCTGAGTAAGATAAACTATGTATCAAACGGAACTCACCTGATCTCTTATTGGGAACCAGACCCAAGTGCGACACCTTGAAATGGGTAAATGGAGGACTACCAAACGGACATAGTAACCTGCCAGCCTGACACTCCTTCTCAGCCAAAACCCCCAAAATGTCTTCCCTCCCCAGCTCTGACTTCAAATTCTGTCCCACCTTACCATTCCCCACCAAGCCTGAATTAATTAAAAACCCCCATGTAAAACCCTCAATAAGTTCCCGGGCCACTGCTGGCTGCAGATACCACAACAGCAGATCCCGCAGGACATTCACCTTCCTGTGGCCACAAAAATTGGCCCTACCATGTAGTCCTTGCAACCCCCCCCAGAAGGTCCACTTATTCCTCTCTGCCCAGGGAAGGATGATGTTTGACCCCCAAACTGACTCTCACCCCACCTATTCCTCTCTGCCCAGGGAAGGATGATGTCTAACCCCCAAATTGAATCTCACCCCTACTGCAGTGCATTGCTGAGTGTCCACCC